>NC_139630.1:57184787-57237287 GCF_964638095.1 Poromitra crassiceps | reverse complement strand
GCTACGTCCTGCTGGTAAAACTCCTCACTGTCAGGTGGCGACTGCACGTGTTGGAGGAAGCAGGTGCTAACGTTAGTCCAGATTGGCACAGGGGGTGGAGCAACGACCGGGACAGCAGGGGCAATTGGCCAGGTACTTTGGGGAGAAACTGGGAGAAAAGCTGAAAAACACTTCTGCCCACCTGCTCCCACAACACATTGAGCCCTCCCAGACTGGAGGACTGGAGACAGGACCCTCAGTCCACATTCCAGCCCCCAGCCTTCAGACTCCAGCACTTCACTTGGCTACACTTTTTTCTTCTCAACTCTTCAAGTGAGGAGGCTGTGTTGTGGTGGTTGGCACTTGTTTCTCCCTCCCTCAGGACACTCTAGCATCACTTTGAGATGTTCAATGCATTCCAACAGTTCTTTTGTGATCAAGTGCTGTCATTTGCCGCCCAGTCTGATTCCCAACGTGTCCTATTGTTGACTACTGTATTTGTCAAGTCCCGCGGAGTGTCGCAACTCGTGACTAGACCCATTTCATCTTTTTTGGACGCCGTGTCCGATGTTTTTTTTTTAAGCCTAACCCTAACCTTAACCAAACTGGTTTACTTGCCTATAAACCCAATCAAGTCCTTTTACCCTACTTTCCGGGCTTTCTGGCGATTGCTATTTCTGAAGTGTCTCTTGCTGAACACAAAGATCTAAGTATCATAAACTATTGTTAATAAACACCCTATTTCCAAGCTCCAATGGAAGAACAGAGAGGATAGTGATTTACTGAAGGGCACCTTGAGGGGACTACCCCCACCCAGGAGTCAAACAGACCACCATCTAGCCATGTGAGCTTTTGTGACAGTAGTAACAAATGCATTTTTGCATATTCTACTGTTTGCACTTTATGTAATTGTAATGCTTCTGTACTAGGAGATTGAAATAGGCTTAGGTATGCAAACTAAATGACCAAAACTTAAAAATGTAATTTAGGAAGTAATTTAAACAATCCCATTCTGTAATGTTAGATGAGGCACAGAAACAAATCCACTTTTACCAGTAAGAAAAAGAAAAAGACAAAAGTTATATTCAGACTTAATACCCATCCAATCTCAGGGACAATCTATCTGGAAGTCGGGTTGCATTGAAATTGGGTTGTGTGATTATTTGCACATAATCATCATGCGCATGGTTTTAATTAAATAACATTGTGATATTAATTATATCGCACAGCCCTGTTCAATCAAATCATTGCATCTCCGTGTGCATGCGTGCCCTGGAAATATAATTCTCCTCCGACCGGCAGGGTCACAGACAAATTGCCCAACTCCCACCCTGAGTCATCTGCATGTGTTGACCCTCTAAAGGCCACTCCGTGCCGTGGCGGATGCAATTTAGTTTTTAATCTCGCTCGTACGAAAAAAGCAAAATGAATTACTCTCAACCATTTGACCCTATAGGTGCAGTGTAGCTTCAGATATCCTGCAATGGAGAGAACGGCGAGTTATTTTGTAAGTTTATCTCGAAGAGAAAGGACCGCCGGAGGGCTCGAGTTAATGTGTCCGCGACTGACGCTTTAGTGGAACGTTTTTTTTCTCCGCTTTTCAGAAATATGCCATGAGAATGAGATGCCATGAGAATGTTCACATAACAATCAGACAAACCGCACCGACATGTCTGCTGTTCATTTGAAACACTAAACCTCGGACACTGAAGCTGACCAAAGCTGATTGGACTGATTGGAGCGAGCATTACGCATATTTCTCTCTCGCTCTCTCTTCTTCTTTTCTCTTCTCTGCAGACTGCGGTGGAAAAGGGCTCCTCAGCTCGAGCCTTGGTGGAGTGGGTTCTTTTGAGGATGATTAATGAAGGCTTTCTGCCCACACAAAGCACAAGTGTTCTTGCTCATCAGACAAGCCATGATGCTGATTCAACCACTGAAGTGTTCTCTGATTACTGGCTCACCTCTCATTCAAGCCACAACCGTCCGGAAATTTAGGGCAACGCAAAAGTGCCAAAAACTACAGTTCCTCCAATGGCCACTTGAGGCAATGGCTGCAAAAGGGAGTCATTCCCCATTCACTCCCATGTTAGAATGGCTGACTTTACACCAGAAATAAACATGTTTACAGCCTGGTTTTGGTCTCTATAGCTATATTATTTCTGTACGGGGGTGAATTTTTATATAACTCACCCATTTATACAGTCTATGGCTGCAAAAAGAAGTCTGATTGTATAGAAGTGAATGGGGAAATGACCCAATTTCTCAATTGATTTGTTACCTCAGTAAACACTTCCCTAATGAGTTTATGTTCTCAATCGCTAGTTTCAAATCTTCTTCAATGTTCATTTTGTAAATTAAAGTAAGTAAAATAGACGTTAAATCAGACTATGTTTTGGGTTTGATTGACAGGTCACCTGTTGTGTTATTGCATAGTGTGATCACAGACTAATAGCAGCCGGCGCTGAGGCTCTGTAGGAAACCCCCTGGTCTCGCGCTAGCTGCTCTGGCGCTGAGGCTCTGTAGGAAACCCCTTGGTCTCGCGCTAGCTGCTTCTGGCTCCAAATAACCAAGATGGTGACGGTCGAAATGCCAAACTCTAGGCTTCAAAACGTGAGTTCACAAACCAATGGGTGACGTCAGGGTACGTCCATATTTATTATTTTATTTTTATTTTTATTTAACCTTTATTTAACCAGGTAAGTCATTAAGAACACATTCTTATTTGCAATGGCGACCTGATTATACGGTCTCTATGAGCCTACCCACACCCACTAAAACTTAGCCAGCACTGTTAACTGTGCTCTCACATTGTATTATGTTTTTCTGTTAAGGGGCAAACAAGATTATTGTTTTGTTTGTTTGATATATTGTTTATTGATTTGTTAATTGATTGGTATGATTATGAGTCTGAATTGATTGAGCAACTTTGACACTGACACCTGTGTAATTGTTAATGTGGGTGTGTCCTGTGATTGGAGATGTGTTCAATAAATCTCACCTTGAGTGAGCGCAGCTGTGCTAGAGCTGTGTTTGAAGTCGCAACGCTGTGTGTGTTTGTACTCTGTGAACAGGTTATGGGCCCAGTTTAGGTCAGAGATACAGAGCCATGAGTAACAGAAAATCAGCAGAACCAGGCGGTCGCTGGTCACGGCTTCTGTTTGATGGGGATGAAAAGAATTATGAGCTTTGGGAGACGAAGTTTTTGGGCCACCTCCGACTGCAAGGGCTGAAAGAGACTATTTTAAATGAGCCTGAAGAAGAGACGGAGGCGGACACAGCCTCAAATGCCGAGGCGTATGCGGAGTTGATACAATTCCTGGACGATAAGAGTTTATCACTTGTGATGCGAGAGGCAGCCGACGATGGGCGCGCAGCGTTAAAGATTTTAAGAGACTATTACGCAGGTAAAGGAAAGCCACGAGTAATAGGCCTGTATACTGAGCTGACCTCCCTTCACAAAGCAAGCCGCGAGAGTGTGACTGAATATGTTATTCGAGCGGAAACCGCCATCACTGCATTAAGAAATGCTGGAGAGACTTTGAGTGACGGGCTGTTGGTAGCTATGGTTCTGAAGGGGCTCCCTGAGTCTTTTAAACCGTTTGCCATCCATGTAACTCAGTCAGATGAGACAATGACATTTGCTGAATTCAAAACGAAGCTACGCAGCTATGAGGACATCGAAAAGATGCGTGCTCCAGCCAATGAGGCTGAGGACAATGTAATGACGGCGCGAGCGCAACAAAGAGCGGCGAGACCCGCCAGCTGGGCAGGCCCGGCTGAACGTGGAGCTGAGAGGGCAGCAGCGGACGTGGTATGCTACAGGTGTGGCCTGAAAGGACACATGGCCCGCGCTTGCCAGCGCAAACTGTGGTGTAGCCACTGCAAAAGCAACACACACCGAGACGCAACCTGCAGAAGGAGACGACGCCGGGACGCAACGTGGAGGGCCGTCGAGGAGGCGACAGACGAGTACGTATTCCTAGTGACTGATGGGGCGGCAGGGTTCCAGCCAAGCCACATGAGGGGCCTGATGGTCGACTGCGGGGCAACCTCGCATATCGTCACAGACATCGCCAAGTTCAAGAGGTTCGATGACGAGTTCCAGGCCGGGAAACATTGCATGGAGCTGGCTGACGGCACAAGGTGCAACGGAGTGGCAGAGCGCCGAGGCGACGCAGAGGTCTACCTGAAGGACAGCCGAGGACGCCACCTCAAAACAACGCTGAGACGAGCGCTGTACATTCCCTCCTACCCACAGGACATATTCTCAGTGCAAGCAGCTGCAGCCAGCGGAGCGACCGTGACCTTCAAGAGAGGCGAGGATATTCTGGTACACAAAGACGGTACTACATTTCCCATTCACGTACATGATCGACTATATTATTTGCATACAGTATCTGATGGATGTGATGACCAAGTTAAGGGATGTTATGATTTAAAGACATGGCATGAGATACTGGGACACTGTAATTTTGACGATGTTCAGAGGTTAGAAGGTGTTGTTGATGGCATGAAAATTGTAGGTTCGACAAACAAACCTCCATCATGTGAAGTGTGCACTCAAGGCAAGTTTACGCAAACCAGGAACAGAAAGCCTGATCGGAGGGCTAAAAGACCTCTAGAGTTATTACACACAGATTTAGCAGGTCCAATACACCCAGAGTCCAGAGAGGGGTACAAATATGTCTTGTCATACACTGATGATTTTTCCGGTGCAGTGTTTGTATATGCCCTTAAGAATAAAAGTGACACACTACAAGCAACAGAAAGGTTTCTTGCAGATATGGCCCCATATGGTAAAATCCAACGTATTAGATCTGATAATGGTACTGAGTATACGTCAAAGCATTACAGAACCCTGTTGGTTAAGAATGGTATTAGACACGAGACCTCCGCACCATATTCTCCCCATCAAAATGGTACAGCGGAACGTAATTGGCGTACACTTTTTGATATGGCACGGTGCATGTTGATAGAGAGTGGGTTACCTAAAGAATTGTGGCCTTACGCTGTGCAGACAGCAGCCATAACCAGGAACAGGTGTTTTAACAATCGCACCAAACATACACCAGTTCAGATGTTGACAGGGAGACGGCCCAATCTATCAGGGATGCAAAGGTTTGGTTCAGAGTGTTTTGCTTATAAACAGGACAAAAGAAAGCTGGACCCAAGATGTGAAAAAGGTGTTTTTATCGGGTATGACAAAAGCAGTCCAGCATACATTATTTATTTCCCTGACAGCAGGAAAGTGCAGAAGCACAGGTTAGTCAAGTTTGTTTCTAAAACCTGTGTAGAGCAACAGACTCAGACCAGCATTGTAGAGGAAGATGATGATCTGGGGCAGAGGGCCAATAGGGCTAGGCAGAATTCTACTGCAGATCCTGTCAGGGACCATGTTCCAGTCAAAGAGGAGGAACTGAGTAGCCAACCCCAGGCAGTTGAAACTGAGCCTGAGCCGAAAAGGTACCCTCCTAGAGTTAGGAGGAGGCCGGATTATCTACATGACTATGTTTCTCAACAGGCATCTGATGAGGAAGATGATCACTGTGATCAGATACAAAGTAGCATAGATTACTGTTATAGAGTGACATGTAACATACCAGTAACTTTCACCGAAGCTGTAATCTCAGACAGATCAAAAGAGTGGGTCAGTGCAATGGATGAGGAGATGGAATCTCTTCGAGAAAATAACACATTTACCCTGAGTAGCTTGCCTGAGGGTAAGAAAGCAGTGGGGGGTAGATGGGTTTACGCAATAAAGAACAACATAGATGGATCCGAAAAGTGCAAAGCGCGCTATGTGGCTAAGGGATACAGTCAGAAGAGGGGTGTAGATTATGAGGAGACATTTTCCCCGACAGCTAACTTGACAAGTATCAGAGTGGTGATACAAAAAGCAGCGCAAGAAAACTTGATTCTTCACCAAATGGATGTTAAGACTGCCTACCTGAATGCACCAATAGACCATGAAATTTACATGAAACAGCCAGAGGGCTATGAGGTAGAATCTGGCACAAATGAAAAGTTGGTTTATAAATTGGAAAGATCATTGTATGGGCTAAAGCAATCCGGCAGAAATTGGAACAGGGTCTTACATGAGTACCTAACCAAAAACCATTTTGAGCAGAATCAAGCAGACCACTGTGTTTACACCAGGGAAACAGAAAATGCAAAAGTGATTATTGTCATATGGGTTGATGACTTGATGATTGCTGCAAGTGATGAAAGTGTCCTCAGAGATGTGAAGGACATGCTTACAGAAAGATTCAAAATGAAGGATTTGGGCAAACTAAGACATTTTCTAGGGATTGATTTTAACCAGAGTGACAACTGTGTGAAAATGTCACAAACAAAATATGTGGGAAAAATACTGGAAAGGTTTAACATGCAGGATTGCAAACCTAGATCGACACCCTGTGAACCAAAATTGGACTATACCAATGGTGCCGAAAAGATGAGTGATGTAAGAAAATATAGAGAGGCAGTAGGTAGCCTCATCTATCTAACCATCTGTACCAGACCTGATATAAGTTTTGTTGTAAGCAAACTGGCACAGTACTTCACAGAGCCAACTGATGAGCAATGGACCACAGTTAAACACGTACTGAGGTATCTTAAAGGTACAATTGACAAAGAGATGTGTTACAGAAAATATGATGAGACACTGGGAATACAAGCATACAGTGATGCAGATTGGGCAGCTGGTGATGACCGACGTAGTACAACAGGCTATTGTGTAAGTCTAACCAAATGTGGTGCTTTGGTTTCATGGAAGACCAAGAAACAGCCCACAGTCGCGCTGTCCACTTGTGAGGCAGAGTATATAGCCCTAGCCACAACCATACAAGAGTGTCTCTACCTTAAACAGCTGTTGGAAAACCTTGATAAATGTCAGTACTCACTACCTAAGGTTTATGAAGACAACCAAGGTGCGATAGCTTTAGCAAGAAATCCAGTGTGCAGACAAAGATGCAAACATGTAGACATCAAGTATCACTTTATTAGGTCTACTGTGAATGATGGGAATATTACATTAGAGTATTGTCCTACTGAAGAGATGGTAGCAGATGTGTTGACGAAGCCTGCAACCAAGTATAAGTTGGTTAAGTTTTCTGAATTTATGTTTGGAAAATGATGTGCTCAATGTGAGAGCAAGTGGGGGTGTTAACTGTGCTCTCACATTGTATTATGTTTTTCTGTTAAGGGGCAAACAAGATTATTGTTTTGTTTGTTTGATATATTGTTTATTGATTTGTTAATTGATTGGTATGATTATGAGTCTGAATTGATTGAGCAACTTTGACACTGACACCTGTGTAATTGTTAATGTGGGTGTGTCCTGTGATTGGAGATGTGTTCAATAAATCTCACCTTGAGTGAGCGCAGCTGTGCTAGAGCTGTGTTTGAAGTCGCAACGCTGTCTGTGTTTGTACTCTGTGAACAAGCACTAAATATATTTGGGCGCCTTACCTGCATGTATATTAATAACCATATAGAGAGTCAAAGTGGAACGTCACTTCCTGCTTCAGCACTGTACCAGAGATTTTCATCCGCCATTTATTTTCCCATAGACATTTCGTAAAATGCTTAGAAAAATAGTTTTACTTGTTCAAACCAAACGGTACTGATAGATTTAGAAACAGGAGAGATCGCATAATATTTCACTTGGACCGAAATGTAAAATAAAATGCGGGTTTAAAAAAAATATTTTTTTTATTTTGTTTTTTAAAGTTTTGGTCCGAGTGAAATGTTCTATGGTCTCTCCCAATTCTAAATATAGCTGAACCGTTTGGTTTGACCAAGTAAAACTCTTTGTATACGTATTTAACATACTAGAGAGCTGGCTTTTCCCAGAGGTCAGCCTAAAATGCATCTAAATCAGAATAGAATGCGAGGCTCATACATGTGTAATCATGTAAAGTGTGTTTATACCACACACACATCAGGCCTATTTGTTTAGCCACTTATGTGCTTCTAGTGGGAAATGATAATCACTCAAAACAATATTAGCACGTCAAATATTGGAGCAACTTTTACAAGGCCACTCGGGACTCAGTTTGCCAAGCAAAACAAAGAGTCCTCATTGATTGTTCTCATGTTTGACCAAACAGCCCGTCTACACCAGCGTCAATCAGGTTCTTACTGTAAACATAGCTCTCCAACACGTCTGCCAGGTCAATACCAAGCTTCTCTTGAGTGCTTCAGATGTGGTCTGATTCACAATAGCATTGTCTCAATAGCATTGTCATCTGTTCTCACATGATGTCAAGGATTGCTGCTATATATATATATATATATATAAAACAAAAGAGCAAATGAGCAAACCTGATGAAGCTGCTACAGCGAAACGTGTTGTTTGCTGAATAAATCACAGTAAAGCTATACTTCAGTGTGCGGTGGTACCCTCTTTTGTTTTGTGCCTTTGTACCTGCAACCTACCAGCACCTGATCCTTCCACTGGCTGTGCGTGGGGACTCTCCTTTCTCTTCATATATACAGTATATATATATATATATATATATATATATATATATATATATATATATATATATATATATATATGTGTGTGTGTGTGTGTGTGTGTGTGTGTGTACAATTATTTATTTTAATCTCATCTGCAAAATTGCGTGTTAAAAAGTGAGTTCTTATATAAGTTCTTGTGCTTTATCACTAAACTAAATCAAACTGCCCTCTAGCCAATAAAGAAACACAGGAGTGTCACTGAAGCAATAGCTAATGAAAGCCCCCAGCAGCCAGAACCAACAATCAGACTTACTAATTATACAGTATCATAATAGCAGTCAATAGCGCTCAGCTCTAAAAGTATGGCTATACTAAAACCTTATGGTATTGGTACTGGTATCATCATTTTTTTTAAACAATACCCAGCCCTACTGCAGAAACAACAAATCTGTGCTCTCTGACTCTAGCTAGCGAGCGAGCTAACGTGTGCTGGGTTGAAGTCATGGTGAGTTTTATATGCAGTGGAGAAGCCAGCCTTCACATCCATGCCACAAGCAGACAAACAATATCAAGTATGCCCCAGTCACATTTCCATAAAGATGAGGGAAAAGCAACATGAATGCATTTTTACTGCTACCAGATATGTGGCCACTGGCCAGGCATAAATCTGACTCCCTACATGAAATTACTATCTCAGTGAAGACTGCTATCTGAGATCAAAGGGCCTGCTGGAAACTGTTTTCTTCAGTCCCACTGCAAATGATTTGTTTGAGAATCTTCACTTTGCACTTACAGAGCCGCCTCTGGATGAGAAGAAAATGTTGTGCATGGCGACAGGCAGCAGGGTAAACACTGTGGCCGCTGTGCGGCACTTAGGTTGGCCATGGCTGAATAGTTGGGTGGGTGTAGGTTTGAATTGAAAAGTGGTGGGGACATAAATTGGCAAGGGGCCTGAGGGTTCATCCTCCCCCAGAAAATGTATGAATTTTTCATCGCATTTCCTGCAAATCTACACAATATACTATTTAAGTACTTTCTTGAACAAGATAAATGGCGAGAAATGATCAGTACAATCATAGCATTTTAACTTTTAAACAGTTAAATTCATAATATAATATATAATGTAACATATGTCATAAAGTGTGGCTTGATAACGGCCCTGCCCCACTACAGCCATTGGACATCAGGCATCATCAGCCATCGAAGGAATAATTCCTTTACCAGCAGTGAACGACGCTCTACTGCTCGCGTTGCTTTGCATTCGCGTTGCGTCCAAGCTACAAAATAACTGAGGTTAAATTCTCGGTGGCTGATGCACGCATTCTCCTGCAATGGAATCAAGTTTAATTGGATGTTTTCTGGTGAATCCGTTCAAAAGTCAACGCGCTCTGTAGGGCAGGGAGAGCGTCACATTGCCACAACGCTGATGGCAACGCAACGCAGGTAGTGGAGGAGCTCAAACGTAAGATAACATTAGCCTACAGCTCACATGCTGCTTACCTGGTGACCTGTCTCTTCTCCTCCTGGCCTGAGCTCTGTCGCTTGACGTTCTCTCTGTCCACATCTATGTCTCTCTCTGATGCCTGTATGGACAATGAGAAAGTACACTGTCATTGACAACCATTTGTCTATTTTCGTCGTGCACATGGGATACATTGTTTTAACAGGTCTGTCTCTCTCTCTGATACCTGTATTGATTGACCACCACTAAGTGTTACCTTATCTTAAAAAAAGAGAGCTCTGTTTACTTCGAAGCGATTGGAGAAATTGGTAACTTGAACACAATGTTCAAGTTAAAAGGAAATGAATGCAACTCCCAATTTGCTATACAAGTTACAGTATTTAAAAAATGAAGGAAACTTCCAACTGATGTGCTACAGCTACAAGTTGTGAAAATGAAGGTAACTTCTGATTGGCAATAGACCCTTCTCACGGGGGCCATTTTGTGTCGAAAAGGCAGGGTAAACACAGGTGCAAGCAAAACACTAATGATTGGAACGTGGAAACCCTCATTAGTGTTTTGCTTGCACCTGTGTTTATTCTGCCTTTTCGACACAAAATGGCCCTCGTGAAAAGGGTCTATAGAGACAGTCCGCATGTGTGGGAACGCCCACAAAATGTTAAACGGCTGGCGCGCGAGTGGAGTAAAATATATATATCTCATGGGCTGACTCACCAAAAGACGGTACTGCGGCTCTAAACTACAGGTTTGGGGGTTCTAGAGCAGAACACAAGACGTCTGCTCAGATGTGCGTTTACTGCGGTGGTTAAATCCCCGATCGTGTCTGCCTGGGCTGGGCTATCAGCTAAATTCTAACTTTGCTGAATGGATAGAACGGGGTTTTTACCCCACCCTGACCACGCCCCCCAGCCAGGCTGAGCCAGCTAAACCAGCGTCTATGACAAGACGTGGTCTCAACCTATACAACACTGACGCTAGATAAGTTAATTCACCAAGCATGTCCTGGCAAGTGGCAAATGCTACTTGCTACTGTAATGTTAGGTGTAAAGCTAACCTCAACGCGAGACATGACTGATAAACAAATTAATTGATCATCCAAACCTTGTTTGGTGACGACCTGGATAAGGTGTGAAAAGACAGGAGACAGGACAACAGACTTTCTTTCTCCCAAGCGCGTGGATTATGATTTAGTTCTCATTACTTTCTTTTCTTCTGTTGTTTTCAAAAGTGTACTGGTCCCACCCAGATATTCTTCTCTTTAAGAAAACAATGTTCATAGTATAGCTACAATATACTTAAGTATCAAAACTCTCTTAAAAGTTTCTCAAAATAAATCCTGTTTTGGATAATAACAAAAATAAAACATTTTCACTTCTACATGCATGTCTCTTTTTCAATCTACATGTCTTCTTTTCCCATACAGCATAGTCTTAATCAAATAAGCCTTTTTATAAAAGAATATATTTTTGACAATAATGTAGCCTACCATTTTTATAGACTATTATATCTTAACAGTAACAGAAAGACTTTAGCATTTGAGATAAATCAACACAATTAAAACACAAACATGACAACCTCATAACTCATTTACATGTGGCCCATGAAAACCTGGTCAGTACCATACCATACCACTATTTCATAATCAGTTTAAAAGTTCCGTGTATTGATTTCAATTTAACGTTATACTTATAGCCTACTTCGGCTATGGGCGGAGGGCAGATATGCGGTCGCTATCGACCAGGTGTGGGCGGAGGCAAGTAAACTTGCTATGGAAACAGAGTCTCTATCAAGTAGAGCCGAGTAATACCAGATAGAGTGGAGCTGTACTGTGCTGTTATATGTGGTGGAAATGAGCCATAGAGTGGCGCGCGGTGATCAATGGCTAGCTTCATGAGGCTAACACCTGTAAGTTCAAGCTAACCAGAGCTACATTTACCTACCAACACTATAAACTACTCTCGGCCGAAACTGCTAACTTATAGACATTGGGGTTCTCAGTATAATCATTTCATAATGCCCAGGAGACAAAGTGATACCAAAAAGAAAGAAAGAATGCAGATTAGCATGTGGCTAAAAACGCCATTAGCAAACACAAGAAAATCACTAGTCGGTGCAGTTTCCGTTAGTTACCAACATGCAGCATACAGATATACGTTCATACTTCTCACAAGCACTACTTTTTAGCTTTCTGTACCGTGTTTGGTGATAACAAACCTGGATAAGGTGTAAAAAAGACCGGAGACAGGACAACGGTGACTTTCTTTCTCCAAAGCGTGTGGATTATGACAAGCCTCTGCTGCCGCCTACTGTTGTAACGTAGAAGTGCAAGGTATTGTAGCGTTCCTGGTATTTATGGAATCATGAGGCTTCTTGTTGGTACAGGGTTCTTTATTCACAGTTAGTTATCTTACAACTCTTGGCGGTTGTTACGCACATAGCTAGCTAGCTGCTTCCTCCTTGGGCTGTTCATGGAGACTGACTTCACGCATGCTCTGTCTGACAGGAAGCGTTCCCCCAGCATAGTGTTCCCCCCCAGTAACACTCTCACACATCAGTTCCTAGCTGCAATCGAGACACTTCTATTGCACACCACATTATGTAACTCTGGATCGCTACAGTATTATTTGACCTATATCAAGTTCGACCCAAAAATAAATAAAGTGCATCTTCAAAAATAAACAAGACCTTCATGAAAACAACATATATCTCAAACCCCTTTTTGTGAGTATCACACCTACATACAGTAGCTAACTTATGTGTCTTTCTTACTTACTTACTTACTTACTTACTAACTAAACTTAACTTATGTGGGGCGGCTTTAGCTCAGGAGGTAGAGCGGGTCAGCCAATGACGCAAGGGTTGGTGGTTCGATCCCCGCTCCCTCCCAGCTGCCGTCGTTGTGTCCTTGGGCAAGACACTTGACCCTCCTTGCTCCCGATGGTGTGTAGGCACCCTGCGTGGCAGCCTGCCGCCATCGGTGTATGAATGGGTGAATGTAGACTATCTACTGATTGTAAAGTGCTTTGGATAAAAGCGCTATATAAATGCAGGCCATTTATGTGTCCATCTTTTTCTTGACGTCCCCGTGACGCGTGAGTGAGTGTCCCTACGTATAGTGTGCAATTCTTAAAGTCGAGCTGAACCCAAAAATGACTTATTTTCTTTTAGTTCAAATACCTGGGTATGCAGTGCACCTATTTAATAATGTATGCAAAAAAAATCACAAAAATCTAATTTCTTTAGTTTTTCACACTTTTTCACATCAAAAGTTCATTTTTCAAGATTTCATTGATAACAGTAATGTACAGTTTGCTGACGTCACCTAGTAGGCTACTATCAAATTTCTACCCCATTTCAACCAATCATATCACGACATGCAGCTGTCAATCAAATCTTAATTTCAGGATAATTTTCTCTTCCAAATGAAGTAGAAAATGGCACCTAGTGTAGTGCCTGTCATCTGGCAGAATTCCTATCCCATAAACTAACTACTAACTTGGCCAATTGTTAGAAACATGAACAAAAAACAAAAACTATAATCTCTAAGAATGCAAAGAAATGTAACTGGCTCGTTAAAAAAGCATTCCAGGAATATTATAACGATAATGGCGCGCGCCTCCGAGCCTGGGTCGTCTCTCGGAGATTCCAGGCGGGCGGGCAGCACCTATGCATCAGATTGTCCGCTCGCTCCGCATGAAGCCGGTGGCTGCCTGGTACTCCGCGGATCCCACTCGCGTAGCACGACAACACGCTGAATCCCACCCGATTTGGGGGTAGAACACACCAGGATTGGCCGATGCCAAAGCCAGTCGACAGAATTGTCAAATCAAATCATCGACACCGTATATGGTCCGCCTCTCAATTTGTTTTCAGTCTGAAACGGACTCAGATGCACGTGACGAACGGGTTCACCTCGACTTTAAAGTTACATTCTTAAAAATGATGAATATAACATGAAATGAACAGTAGGCTATATTTATACTTTGTTTGGCCACATACCTGATGTCTGTCCCAACACACGTCAAGAACTGCCCGACGGCTGTAGCCTAGTGCTCCACGTGCAACTGGCTCGGAGTCTCAGCTGACTGTGTGTGTGCACATGCATCTGGGCAGCATGTGTGTGCACGTGCATCTGGGCAGCATGTGTGTGCATGTGCACAGTGCGTTTTTGCTTTTGCTTTCTTTGAACACTGCATATTTTTTTCTCTGACATCACGGGACCTAGAAAGCGTTTCCTCTTTTTAGGTCCCTCCTTACTCTCCGTAGTGGTAACAGGCGGAGGCGGGTTATGGTTATAAATTATATATAAATTAACAAAATAAACCAGATTCGTGATTTCGTGCAGCTTGTGATTTGTTCATCTTTCTGAGTACCGTATGTATGCTGCTAGATGTCACAAACAACTGACTTCCTTCCGACAACTTCTTGTTGCGTGTTTATAATTTAAGACTATTTTTCTCTCATTTAGAACATATTGAGGACACAAAATCCAATAGTTAGGTTTTGTTGCAAAGAGTCTGGCTGGGGATGCTTTCTATTGTGGACTAGAGGGGGAAAAGGCTGTTTACAGCCATCCACCGAACATAGCATGCAGGCTGGCTTCATTGCATAATCCACATCAATCGTTTTCAGCGTGTAGCAACAAGCTAGCGGCTAGCGACACGGGGCGTGCAAAGGAAATCCAAATATGGTCGCAGTCAGAGCGGGTCGGAGCCAATGCAGAGCTTGCAGGGAGTGGAATGGGATTTCCATCCGGCACCGACTGAAATGGTCGGCACCAATGAGAGAGCTAAGGTTGACCCCACAGTTGGCCTATTACTTGAGCAATACTTGCAGCACATCAACTGAGGCTGTTGGTCAACACAGCACATAGACTTGATGTGCTGTCTTCAGAAAGCGCTGTCTCTGCTTCCTCAGTCAGACCTGATCAAAGACCTGTTGGCCATCACAGGATGACTCTGATTTAACAAGCAGCCTGAAAAGCAAAAAATATATAACTTGGATGAGAAACCAAAAGGACACAAAGAACAAAACCTATTAGCAAAGGGATCTGTCCTCAACCCCAGACACAGGGATGCTGTCCTGTGAGTGCACACAGCGCCCATAGCCAAAAATAGATCAATACTTCCCTCCTCACGGTGTCAGCCCTGCCACCTGATGTAGGCCACCGCTAATTACAGCAGGTCGCCTGCTAGCAAATGTAACAAACGTCCAAAGATTTTATTCACTGAAATAATTTAAATACATTATGAAAGTGCATGGCCTCTAAATGGTTTCATGAGTAGAACCACCACGTAAAATGGTATGGCTGTCTCATCATCAGATCTTAAAACCAAATTGAGCACATTAAGGAACAGTCCAGATTCACACAGTCCTTATCTGCTCATGTTAGACCAGCTACAGTAGGTTACTTCTAGTTCCATCTCTTTCAATTAACGTGAAAAGGGCCTGTGTGTTTCCACTTCCAAAAAAGACCATCTTCCAAAATAAACTGACCATCAAATCTAAACTGCACGTGGAGCATAATATCCAAAAACTTTGCAGCCAATAGAGTCCAAAGAGCCTATTGTATCTATAAGCCGACTATGGGAGCTTATCGAATATCTTATATTTTCTTGTTTTCTTGTGAAATATCCACTCTCCAGTGCTCAGAAACATGCATTTTTCACTAACATTATCGTTTGGAGTGCACACTTGAAAATCATCTTTAAATTAAATAAAAATCCACTTTAAATGTGCTTAAAAAAATTGTATTGGTTCAAGCACCGGTACTGCTTTAAAAGTAGTGTTTTAGCACCACCGGTATCGGAAGAATACGAGACGATACCCATCCCTAGTCACAAGTTTCAACCCATAAATTCTCATCAGACGGGGATGAAGCTGGAAATGTGGAGAGCGTGCCAGGTTCAGATGTCTTTCCACTTTGCTGGATATATGAAGTAGTTTGTGGAGACTTGTTCATAGAAAGTCAAACTGACATGTTGACTTCCTCTGCAGGACCTGGGAGACCGGTGGCCTTTTGATCTTCACATCTGCTACAGTAATACTGCAGTACATGCAGGTCACCCCATCTCATGTTGACCATTCTCCAGAGTCTGCACCTCCAACAAGGTGCACTTCAGGAATGCTCTACAGCCAGAGGTATGATGTAAGCACAGAATACGACATGCAATATGAGTGAAATAAGTCATTAGTTCATATCCAAAATATGATCTCTGGAGAATACAGCTGGTAAAGGTGTTTGTTATATATATTTTTCAGTTAAGGCCATAAATTACAGATTCTTCATGGAATCACTTGTTTTAAAGTGGCCCTTATGTAGACTCTTACGTGTCTTCCTCCGATACATTATTAAGTCGCCATGCCCCTTCTTTTACACCTGACAGTGAGGAGTTTCACCGGGAGGATAGCGTGTTATTCCCCCCCAGGTCCCCTCCCCGCTGAACAGGTGTCCCAACCAACCCGAGGAGGTGCTAGTGCAGCGACCAGGACACCCCTGTCCAGCTTCCCACCCGGCGCAGACACGGACAATTGTGTCTATAGGGACGCCCAACCAAGCCAGTGGTCACAACGGGGGCAGGAACCCGCAGCCCTCGTGTTGCTATAGGCAGGGAACGGACCGCTATAAACCACCCGGGCACCCGTCACTTCTATTGGACTGGACTTTATTGGCTCCTCTCACAAAAAAGAAAAAAAGACTCTGCCTCCTGCCAAGGCTTGTGAGGAATTTGTCTTCAAATTCACCCAATAAATCTCTTTCAACTAAACTACATGATTTGTAAAACATCATGAAGAACATTCGTATCCTGAGCCAGAGTTGATCAGAGAATCCTGCAAACTGAAAAATAAAAAGGACCTTTCATTTTCACTCCATTTCAAATAGTCGACATCTCCCTCTCTGGTCTGACGCCGCCTCAACCGCCCTGAAGGAAAAGGCAGAGAAAGCTATTTAACCACTCCTGCCTCACGCTGCTCTGCATCGCTGTGCTGTGCGTTTCATTCCACTGCAACCGTAACCTCCTGTCGACCTCGCTCTCCGGCTCCTCTCTCCCACACTGCCTGTTCGCTCTGACTGCCTCCATCATCCCCATCCGCTCAGAGAGGATGATCGCTCGTTTCCCTGCCAAAAAAACAAAAGCGTTATATTTGCTAATGTTCAGTCTCAACACAAGTGTAAGGCGATCCTCTCCTCTTCTATGGGCAGAGAGAGAGAGAAACGGAAAGCTTGGCTCGGCAAAGAACTCACAAACTGTATTTCATTAGACGGCTCTTGACAGACATTTCAGTTCCGCATTAAAAAAAAGTTCAAGAAATTCATATTACGCTCGTCTGTCAATGTAAATATATTTAATAAAACAAAACAAAAAATGCATTCTCGGGCTGAAAATATGATATCAACGGTTTTTGATTCTTCCAGAGAATTCTGAAAAGTCTGAGATCATGTTCCCGAATCCGTATAAATGTGGTTTAAACTTGAACACAAACTGCTCGGCAAGACATGAATCTCTGGTCAAGATAGGAATCAACAGAGCGTATTACATATAGCATAATAATGTTTTGCAGAGCACGATATACCATATATCTAGCCCCTCGCTGTTAGCGTCTGTGTACTCTCCACGGACTGTTATCGACCATGTACTGATTGCCCTTATTAGGACAACAGAGAATAACATTTATTAGCAGAAAATTGGAGCGGTTCTCTAATCAATGAGAGTCATTTGTAGATCAATGCCTCTGAGATTGCTGTTTTGTTCAGACGTGATTCCAGCGTGACAAATCAAAGCAGAGAGCACATCTTAATGGCTTATCTGTCAAAGCTGTAATGTGTTTCTAGCACCATGAGTCTTTTATGTTTCTTGTGTGTTCTGTGTGTCTTGTCTGCTTCTCACATGAGACTAATGAATCTTGGCAAATTAATAAAAACTGAAGTCAAAGCAGTATTTGTGACAGGGGGGCTGGTGTTTTGGGGAACAAGTAGGTCCAGGTTTTTTTTTTTTTTTTTTTTTACAGATTATACAAATCCAGATTGTAAGCTTTCAAATGATGCGTCGTACAGTGAAATCTCAAAATAGTTGAAGAAGATATGCTTATTTTGTTCGTACTCCTAAAAGCAACATTCAGAGAAAATCGCCCTGAACATTGGTGAAAATGCTTGGTTTGCCCTGAACAAGCTTAGTACTAGATGTACTAGCACTAGACATATTGCGCACTTTTGTGTGCTCATTTCTAGCGTGTTCATTTCTACCGCAGGCAGCGCACGCATGCGCAGTTGAGCAATTGTGTGTCGGCGGCCAAGATTCTATTGCATTTCATCATATGAGCCATTTAAAACTTAATTACACAATGAATTAGCAATTCTCTGAAAAACACTGAAATTGGATTATTGGTTCAAGGATAATAACATTTCAGTTAGAGCATTTGACATCAAAATGTTACCATGGATAGGTCTAGTTATGGAATTATATAACATTGATTTTTGTTCAACCTAACAGTAAGCAGGCTGATGTTATGTGCATGAACAATGTACCGGTAGTTAATTCAAAAGCAGTTTGGCAATGTTTGATTTTGACAAGCTCTTGTTTGGCAACTAATGTCCTTTCAGTGTGGGGGGAAATATGTTTTGATTCTTTGATATCCGAGCTAACACTGTGGGCCTGCCTGGAGAAGGGACGATCCGTGAGCAATCCTGTCCTGATAGTAATTTTCCAGCTGATATAGTGGGTCATTAAGAGACAGGTCCACCGGGTCCAGAGCGGGGAGCATCATTACATTAGGACGTACAGGAGGTCCTGGAAACAGCACATTGATATTCAACACACCTTCACTGCACACACACACACAGTCACTCCGATTCATTTCACTAAGTTTGATCCAGTGAAATCTGTGTGTGGCGTTAATAATGAATGTGCAGTCTTGTGAGTCACATATCAATTCTAAAGCACAAACAACACGTTGGATGTCTTTGACTCCTGAGAGCAGAACACTGCCAGACGAATGATGTCCCTGAAATGATTCATATACACAAGAGGTGAGATGTCTTACTCGTCTTCATCGTTGAAGGGAGGAAGCTGTGCAAGAAACCACTGTTGTGCAAAACAAGCTGGATTGATTGGTAATTATTTCCAAACAAATTTGGCTTTTGATAATAACTAAATATTGAAAATATCCTACTCAAATAGACTGGAGTTGAGAACACACACATTGTGCTATGTCTATGTTTAGTATCGTAAAAATAAGACTGGTATTATTCAATCTGGGATTAAAAACACTGAAAATGCCCATCCCCATTGATCAATATTACTCGATGTTTCTTTTGCTAGCTATCCAAACTAGCTAGCGACAAACAGGCAAACACAATGGCCTACTGTAGCTGGATGGATGCTAAGTAGCTGGATGGATGCTAAGTAGCTGGATGGATGCTAAGTAGCTGGATGGATGCTAAGTAGATGGATGGATGCTAAGTAGGATAACAGTATTTTATTTAACGTTTCCTCCACTGCGTCTGCTTGCACAGGTTTGATGTAGATACTATATATGATTGACCAGTTTCTGATGCAGACAGTGTGCTAATAGTCCTATAACAGTTGCACTTTGATGGATGCAGTTAAAAATGTAGCACAGATACAATACAGAAACGTTAGAACATAATTAAGTCAAATGAAAATGACTGACTTTAAAACCCCGACTCAATCACAGCAATGAGAAGAGGCTAAATTGTTAATTCCACATTTGTCTAAAAGCAGCTCATTCAGAAGCGTGTGTGTGTGTGTGTGTGTGTGTGTGTGTGTGTGTGTTGTGTTGTGTGTGTGTGTGTGGGTTAGTTGGGGGCAGGGGTGGCAGCAATGGAGTAATGACAGGGAGGCCAATGGGTAACGAGCACATTTGAACCATTTCCTCCTCAGTCACAGAGCTGCTGAGCTTTCCAAGTCTCCCCCTGGGCTCCAGAGAGAGCCGCCAATGTCCAGGAGGGCGGCGCTGCAGACACCGTGTCAAAGCAGCGGAACATCACACCAGAGCCGCTCGTTTGGCAAAGCTGGACGCTGCATCATTTGAATATTATGCTTTCTGACAGCCTAATTAGGAGTGGGGGCTCTCTTAATTGTCAGTAATTGTCAGTGTGTGACAGATCTGGCAGCGACTCCACCGAGCACAATGAAATCATAGATCGAAAACATGGGCAAAAAAAGAGAAAGAATATTGAAAGGACTGGGTTTCGTCATTGTATACTCAGAAAAGTTTCTGTTTTCCCCAACATATTCTTAACTTCTCTCATTAGTTCAAGGTGGCATCAGATGAGTCAGCTCAATACAGAAGCCTATCAAATTAAATATAAAGCGTGCTAGGTCACACTATATTTTACAATGGCTGTATCTCACTGTATGAATCTTTAACTAATGGCAGGGTGCAGTAACTACACAGTCATGACATTCTCCCCAATACATATTGAGCTTATAAGGTCAAACAAAACAACGTAAGTACAAACTTATTTTTTTTTACTTAGCTGTTGTGTTGCGAGTGCATTCTCTATTAGAGAAACTCTATTAAAAGTAACAGTGTTTTTGTAGGTTCTTTGCATAATACAAGGATTGATACAGAGGTTAATAAACTGTGTCACCGTCTGCTTGGCTCTATTGTCAATTTGCAGCAGCTTAAAAAAAACCTGTGCTCTCTTTGCTGTGTCTGCTGTATTGTATTAAATATAATATTAACACTTACATTGCTATGGGTAGTCTAATCTAGTCTAGTCTAGTCAGACACTCTCAATTCTAGAGTGTGGCAATACATGCCTAAACGATATGCACTGATATCTTATGCTAATGTAATAGGAGCCTATCCACGATCAGTACAATGTTTACATTTCAATTTGGAACAATTGCGTCTGACTTCGAGGGATGTCTTATGATTTATTAATACACTGTCAGTCAAAGGTTTTGGACACATGTGACTGAATGATGTGCGATGATTTTCATCCTCTCTTAAAGCCATTTGAATCTAAATGCTTATGCTTAAAAGCTTGAAATGTGTTTCTTAGACTATTGTATAGCGAAGTGACATCACCGATGACATCACTTGTCATCATCACCGCCCACTTAGCCAATTTTAACTAAGATGAGATCTTTCTTCCTCTCCTCCTCCCCCTCCTTCTTCTTTTGTTTTTTTTGGGGGACAGGAAACAGTCCTAGCTGGCCCAGAGTGCAAACCCATGAATACATCATCAGCTAATGAGTTCTTTGGATACAATGTTGCCATTGTAACAGCGGTGGACTATACTAATGAGTTTGTCAAAGCCTTGTTCATTACTGTATGCTCTAATTCCAACCTCTAGTAAGAGGGGGGGGGGGGGGGGGGGGGGGGCAGAGTACATCCAATGAGCAAAGCTTCAGTGAATTCAGCTGGAGGGGCATCCCAAAAGCATGACTGCTAAATAAGTGTAGCACATCAGAGCTGACCCATAAGACATGTATTAGGGGGGGTAATATTATACATGAAAATTTCAAGTATAATGGTCACATCCCCCAAATCCATCCCTCACATTCACATGAAGTATTGTGGTAAATCCTATTAAGTGCTGTACAATGCGGATCCATGAAACCAATAAGCAGCTATTTAAAAGTTCAAAAATTCACTGGCCTGAAAAAGACAGACACAAATAACAGGATTACTGATGGTAGAATATGCCCTACTTGACTTGCTCACGACAGCCCACAGAATAAAACATTAAATTAAAATATGCATGGGAAAAACAGACAGGAACAATGTGTCCTGGTTATTAATTAAAATATATTTTGGTTCCCAAATGGGAATCTTGATAAGGTTTATATTGCATCCCATGTTGACTGAATCCTAGTGTTATACCTTTTTTTCCCCTTCTAGCAGAAATGTGGTACCATACTGTATGTGCTTTTTGTTCATAATGGTTTGTTGTTGAGGACATTGCGCCATCTTGCCTTTAACACATCGAGGACCACAATGGAAATAATAAGTCTCTTGACTTTATTCTGTTATTCTTGTCAATTATTAAGCTGAGAGGTATTTTCTTTTTTAATTGTGTCTATATCTTGCTTTCTATTGATGGAAAAATTAAAGCTACGGAAATTATTAATTTGCTCTTTGCCATTTGTCGTCCGTTTCCTTTGTTTTGTCTTGTGTGAACTAGGTTAGTAGGAGGTCAGTTCTAAGTCACATGTTGCAGTTTGGGTGCGCACACACAAAGGGCGATGAAAGTTGACTGTATTACCGATGACACGGATACTGGAGTTTAGAGGGCTTCCAATGCCATTACACACATTATTACACACAATATAATTAGGAATTGTTCGCAGAGCCCTCTGAGACGAGGTCAGAGTGACCTTCCCATGGCAGGACGGTCAGTCTCTCTGCCCTGCCCCCCCCCTCCCCCCCTCACGCTGCTGGAGTTCAGGCCTGGACGTGTGCTATGCTTCTGAGTCTTTATGTGAGGAGCTACCTGTGATGTGCCTCTCTAGAGGCAGCTGAACGCTGGTGCCAGGGAGCAAAGTGATAATTCGCTTTTCAAGCCATTTTAGCACATACTACATTACTAGGCTGAAAAGATTGCCATGTCCGTCTTTGGGGTCCAACGCACCAAGACAATTACAAAAAGTAAGCCATGCATATCAGTCATGTGCTGGCTGGAAGTAAAGCCCAGGACATCACATCTCACACAATGCAGAGATAACCTTGTTTGGGAACTTGGACACTGTGGCAGTTATTTATTATCACCTCGAACTCATTACAGACTTGCTGTCACCTTTCATTTACAAAAATCTCCATATTCCATTTCCCCAATAATAGCCTTAATATTGTGTCTTCCAATCCAAGAAAGTTGATTTTTAATCTGTCAGATCAAAACTCTGTTGTTGTCTGTATTTCTTGACTTAGTTTACACTGTAATGACGTACGATGAATAACCAAACGCACTAAAGAGGCAAGCTACAGCTAATGATCACAATGTCCTTGGTCAAAAATAAATAGACATTTATTGTGACAAGACAGCTGGTCTTTTTGCATTCGGCTGGTGGACCCATTTGGATATGTGATGTCACAGTTTCCAAAAACTGGTATAATGTCAGTTTATATAATTCTACCTAAGGTGTGTACATCTAATACGTGACCTTGGAATTGGAAAGGTTCTCTATCTGACTTTTTCTTTTCTTTTCTTTTTTGTCAAAACTGAGTTAGTCACATGAACCTATTCTATGAGTGCCTGTCGACACATCATCACAAAATCATTATATAAAAAAAAGAGATATATTATGTCTGTCTTTTTTTTTTTTATAATGATTTTTGAGTCTGTGATTTCTAAAGCAAACTGACCCATCTCCCTTTAAACTCATAGATGCTGAAAACGTTTAAGTTCAATATATCTCAGAACTATCCTGAAGTCAAGGCAAGTCCTGATAATTCTAAGCTCACGAATACCTAAATAATGTCACCTGGTATTGACGGTGGAATCTGTACACTAAACTAAATAATGTCAGCTGGTATTGACGGTGGAATCTGTACACTAAACTAAATAATGTCACCTGGTATTGACGGTGGAATCTGTACACTAAACCCCCATTTGTTTCTTGGCCAGGAACAACTACCGGTAAGTGGATTGTTTTGTAAAAGAACTCCATCAATCACCCACCCACTGTAACAGTGCTTTTCCAATATCCTGCACTCCTCTCCTCTCCTCTCCTCTCGTCTCGTCTCCGGCGGCGGGCCGGGCCGGGCCGGGCGGTTCTGTCTCCCTATAGACAGAACTGGGCCGGCGCCTCACAACTCCGAGAAGAGGCGGCGTCCCCCAGGTTCAAAGACCTCGGAGCAGTCAATGAGAGCCTCACTACATCCTAATGAGGATTAATACCTTACACAGAGGAAGCACATGGCAAAAATATCAGCCCCTGTGGGATACGGACTCAATATGACAGGCCCACAGACTTCTCAGGCCCTCAAGGATAGCGCGGAAATATCTCAAAGCTTTGCCAATAGAAGACGTGTGCAGGGCGAGATAGCTGTAAAAAACGCTAGGAAAATAGACTTGTGTGTCTTTGTGTTTATCGGCTCCCTGAAGCTTACGTGGGTCCAGAGCCTGTAACCAAGGCTGGGACCCTGAGCCCAGACAGTGCACATGAGGTTTCTCCCTCCAGCTGGCCAAGGCCCCCCCGACAGATGGCTCGGCGGGAGGCTAGTTTGCAGCACTGCAACACACGGTCATCTGGGCAAGAGAAACTGGCCGTGACAAAGCCTGAAAATAAATACACTGAGCACAAGCGGTGGAACAGCACTTTTATATGTGTGATTTGGCCCGAGCCGTCGGCAGCCCTGCGCCCGAGTATCGTTTGCACAGCTGGGCGGCTGTAGAGGACAGAGGGACCGGCGCAGTGGTCAGCCAAGGCTAGGGCCCCGTGCCTCGCTGCTCTCCCCACAGTCCGCCCGACCGCTGACCGCCTGCCTGGACCTGCTGCAGTCCAGGCAGCGGTCCAAGAGATGCCAGTGTTGCAGCAGAGCAGATCCATTCAAACACACTGTAAATGTAGCTGTAAACAATGAGGAGGCCAGATACAGCAGGGGGGGGGGTTCTTCTTACCTGTATTTACACAGGTTAGGTCTGCTGAGGACACCAAGTTCTCTTTCCTCTCACTGACTCACTTTGTACTACACACGTACACCAGGGAGGAGAATACCTGTTTTATGCCCTCCCTGTTTGTCAGTGTTCCCCGCAGCAGGTGGCGTCTTATTGTCTCGTTCTAGGGAACATTGTCAGCATTGTCATTGCTCATTCTCTCCCCAGGTGGTACCAGCTGATCCAGAGGAATCAAACCGGCAGCGATTGTCCAGTCACATGCTCCCTGGTTCCTCTTGCTCAACGCTATGAAACAATTCCTATAACAAGTATAGTGACATCACAGTTATCAACAGTATTAGTATTGCTAGGATGTGCTGAAAATGTTCAAAAAGTACTGATATACTGTACACTCCTACTGAAATAATTTCACCAAGTTTTATTATATTTAAAAACTCTAACTTTGGTTGATGGACACTCCCCTCCCAAAGCACTGTTTTCATGGTAACACGATAATCACAGTAACACAGGTTTAATGATCATTAACTTTTGAAATGGTAATATTAACTGTCAGGAATTTTATCACGGTTTATTATTAAACTGATCATTATTCATCCCTAAAATGGACTTGTTACTCCGCCAAGGAGGATAATCTGTGCCGTTTGTCTGTTCGTTTCCTGATTATGGAAAAACTACTGGTCCGATTTTCATGAAACTTGGTGGGAGGGTGTAGCATGGACCAAAAGCCGCAGATTCGATCCAACTCAGGAAAAAGTTATCCGCGCTCTCCGAGTGTCCTTCATATCCTATGGCACGGTGCAGTGCATGTTTGATGAGCTCAGTTTTGAAGCTAAAGTGGATCTTCTGGTATTAGCGGAAACTAGACATCCAGACGTGTAGGTACCAGCTGTGTTATGCTAGCTTGCTGGGAAGCGGGCATAACATAGCTTCATTGGGCAAAATCTTTGACAAAGGTAAAGTTTTTGACACACACACACACACACACACACACACACACACACACACACTACTGGGACGACTTTCACCAAACTTTGTGGAAGGGTGTACCATGGGTCAAGGAAGAACCCATTAAATTTTCGAGCGGATCTGATCCAACTCACGGAATTTGCACATTATAGCCGACTTGTTTGTGATGATTTACCTATGCTGCACAGCCTATAGGCCTATATGATTCTGCTGGGAGCTATTGTTCTTGTCACAGGGCTGACAGTACGCAGAGGTACGCAGTCTGCCATTGCAGGGGGAAACATTTCTGATCAGAACCTGACAGGTGAAATAATGAGCTCTCCTGATTGGCGCTGATGGAAATGCACTGGTGCTGTCCGTTAGTCCTCCTGTCATAAACTCTGCTGCGTGTTAATTGTGTTTGTGTCACACACAAGTTAATTACAGCCACCCCCCCCCCCCCCCCCCCGGATGAGGCGGTGGGGTCCACTCCCGTTTCTTCTCATTGTTGTCACATTTCATTTCATTTCACCAAACATTTAAACAGGTGCCAGGCCTGTTGTCTTTGCAGCTTTGGATCACTGTCGTTCTGCCAAACGAGCACAACAAACGCACTCGCCTCCCCGTGCCGTCCGGCCCGAGCTGCCGTCCGGCCCAAGCTGTGTTTCACATGGACACAAACTCAATTATTGTCAGTAATTACTAGTATCTCGGGGTGTTTGACTGGAAGTCGAATTACCGAAGCTGCAAAACATGGATTGCTTGAGCTCTTGACGAGAGGAAAGGGGGCCATTAAAGTGTCTTTCAGATTCAATTGAACTAAGTTATCTGAAAGCCGCTCGCTAGGTTGTTGTTTATTGAAGGTCTTTGTGGTTCAGGTTGGACATAATGACTTGGCTCTCTTCATGAAGTGCTCAGGAGGACCTGCTGCCTGAAAGCATCTCCTGAGCTTCTTGGAATGAGCAGTCGGCAATTAAAATATCACCTAAGTAAGCAAATGCCATGTGCCAAAGAGTGGTGTCATGAACTCTCCTCTGAACCAGGAGAGGAGCTGAACCACAGGCTTGACCTTTGACCTAGCCTAGTCACAGTCTTGACCTAAGCCTAACCCTGACCTGCCCGCAGCTTTGACCAAATCATTGGATGATAATAATAGATAATGAAGGAAAAGGCTTAGCTTAGCATAGAGGTACAAAACAGGAGTTTAATAACCAAATATTGTTTTTTTTTCTATTTCTACAAAACATTGAGCTTTCTAAATATATATAATATAATAATATATATAATATTTATATATATATATATATCAACTTAACAGCTTTTTATTGCAACAACTTCAAAAGACAATGGAGGACATGTTAAAACAGGGGTTACAATTAGGTCAGTATGCTCGTGCTGTAATTGCAGGTTTCGGAGAAAAACTCCCACAGGGTCTGTTTTCCATTGCGACTGCTGCACCACATCTACAATACAGTCTCATCTGTTAGCAAATAGCAATAGCTAATAATATAATAATACCAGATACTAATTATTTATATTCTAATGGGAAATGAAAGAGTGCTCTTGCAATATAATGTTTCAATTGTGAACAATTACAAAACTTTTTAAGCGCCATTAAAGATTTCATGCCGTTTAAACAAGCAGATCCCGTGCAGCGAGCAGACTACAACACGTTCATTTCAAGGTGGTCTGCATCATGCATTCCACAGAATAGGTAGCTGGCCGGCCACCTCTGGTTTCTCCAGCCTCATCATCATCACATCTGCTGTCATACCAACGCATTCTCCAGTCACTTCCTCAGAGACGGGTGAAAAACACGGCATGCAGCGAACAAACCTCTGTCTCCTCACAAGCTCCCACTCCGCTTCCCACGTCCCACCATCTCTCCTCCTCCTGCAGGAGCAGCTTCTGGAACGAGAGGCTTTCATGTGAGAGACACATGCAGGCTGTCCCAAGAGAGCAACCTAATCTGATTTAAATTCAGCCGGCGGGCTCGTTATCGCACGTTAAGCAACCGACGACTCCAGAGGAACCCCATGCGCACTGCATATAGATATATGTTAGGAGCTATAAGTGTGTGTATGTATGTGTGTGTGTATATATATATATATATATATATATATATATATATATATATATATATATATATATATATATATATATATCATGCAGTATCTCACATACTGCAGAAGCACAACGCTCTGTACGCAGATCCAGAGGCAACAGCAGCGCTGTAGACAACCGCAGCCAAGCCACAGCATGCAGGAGCCACAGAGCGGCCTGACCCACTTTCAGAGGAGGAGGAGTGAAGTGTTAGCTCCTCCACAGGGTGGGGGGGCTGGCTGGACTGAGTGGGGTGGGGTGGGGTGGGGGGAGGGCTGGACGGAGCGGGGTGGGGTGGGGGGGGAGGGCTGGACGGAGCGGGGTGGGGTGGGGGGGTGGGCTGGACGGAGCGGGGTGGGGTGGGGGGGAGGGCTGGACGGAGCGGGGAGGGGAGGGGAGGGCTGGACGGAGCGGGGTGGGGGGAGGGCTGGACGGAGGAGCGAGCATCTTCTGTAACACACACACACACACACACACACCTCTGCACGATGATATCAGCACATCATCGGTATCAGCCGATAAATGCTTTAAGATGAAATATCGCCACCGGCCCGAAACATTTCTGCCGATAAAATGACACTTTCATTATGCCCAAAAAGCCGATTTAAGTAGGATGAATTTGAGTTTTGTTCGAAAGAAAATGTTACATGAATGGAAGATCATGTTTTACAGAACCTAAGTTGAAGTAGTTTTCTTACTTTGCCCAGTGAATGTTGACATTTGGAAAAGCTTTGTATTTATGTCAGCATCTGATAAGAGCAGGCATCATAATGTGAGAGACTTGCTGTTCTCTGAAGTGAGGTGTGTTGGGGGGGGGGGGGGTTCCTGCATATATCTCTATTGGCAATCGGCTATAAGAGTTGGAAAATATCAGCATATGCAGTGTTGCTCAACTGGTGGGTCAGGACCCAAAAGTGGGTCCGGGGTCGTTTTGAGTGGGTCGCCAATGTGTGCATAAAAAAAAGGTTCTTCTACTCGGGGATGCCGGCATCCGTGGCCAACATGACTGTCTTTCAGAGGCTGTAGCAGGCTCATGTTTAAAGCCAGAGTGAAGATACTGACATACTGACATCCCCTGAAATTGGAAGACTTGAGGCACCCATTGGTAGCAAACATGTCATGCTACCTTGATGGAAAGGTTAGATAGACTCCAAAGTTAAAACATGTCATGCTACCTTGTCAGAAAGGCTAGATAGACTCCAAAGTTAGGCTACATTTTGACGAAGGACAAACTGCCATGGCCATTTTCAAAGGGGTACCTTGACCTCTTGACCTCAAGCTATCTGAATGAGAATGGGTACTATGGCATGCACATTTTATGCTAATCCAGCAGTATGAAGGCCTAAAAAATAAAAAATAAAATCAGAAATTTGGGGCGTGACTTAATGACAAAGGAGATATGTGGGTCGTGTGACTAGATCAGTTGATGCCACTATGCCAGTAGGATAGGATATCGACAAAAAAGAAAATCCAATATGATGCATCATCCCCACACACACACACACACATCACCTCAGGTCACACAACACACACACACACACACACACACACATCACCTCAGGTCACACAACACACACACACACACACACACACTCTGCCAATCTGGGGAGAGTCGATGACTAGCACATGCTTCCTCCGATACATGTGCAGTGACCAGCCGCTTCTTTTCACCTGACAGCGAGGTGTTTCACAGACAGGACGTAGTTCGCGTGGGAGGATCACGCTATTCCCCACCCAGTTCTCCTCCCTCCCGAACAGGTGCCCCGACCGACCAGAGGAGGCACTAGTCTAGCGACCAGGACACAATCATACCCTTAAACCGGCTTCCCACCCACAGACACGACCCAATGTCTTGTATGGACGCCCGACCCAGCCGGAGGTAACACAGGGGACTCAAACCTGCGACCTCATGTTGGTGTTTCCCCTAGCATTGCCTTGGCCACCCCCCCCCCCCCCCCCAAGGCAATATGTTTTTTAGGGTATGCACCCATTTCATTTCATCGCCCCGCCCCAGACCATTCCACCCCCCCAAAAGCAGCAAACCTAGGGGGAAACACTGACCCTGTAGTTAGGTCTTTGAAGGACCTGATGGGGCGTCAGTAGCATATCATCACTGTTACTGAGCTATAACCACCTGGCCTGTCCACAAGCCCCCTGTGCTGCTCAGCACATTAGCCAGTCAGGAAGAACCATTAGCCCCTCTCTCTCTCTCTCTCTCTCTCTCTCTCTCTCTCTCTCTCTCTCTCTCTCTCTCTGCGTTAAAGAGCTTTGTTCGCGAAATAAGAATTGTGATAATTAATGGTACAACATGTTTCTCATTTAAAATCTAATCTAAAAGAGGTGGACACAAATTATCTGGCCTAATTGAAAAGCTAAAAGCAATAGAACAGCTCTCCACAACCTTAATGTGATTGTTGAACGGGCGGTGGAATGAAGGGAGGGGCTTGGACTTGGCTAATATCAATGGCGGTAAAATACGTTGAATAAGCAGCTTGGCAGCGCTGTGTGCCGAGACCCAGCATCTATCTGTGGACGCAAGGGTGAAGGGTGAGAGTCGTGCCATAGTGTTCCAGTAGAATTATTGTTATGGATGATTTCTCCTCCCCAATGACAACTCATATGATGTATACGTTTCCCTATTCCTCTGGGATCGTTGGAAGATGAGAGGATGAACTTATTAGCAATGACTGTTTGATTATGAGCCGTCTTAGTTCACACAATCAAAAAAGAAATCTAAATTTCAACATTTTCAAAATCGGCTTCTCCAAAACTATTACTGAGAAGGAATAAGGCGAGGAAAACTTCAACCAAAATATTATATTACTGGGAAAACTTCAAATAAACGCCCGGGCGTTTATTGACCAAAAATAGGTTTCAGACCCGACGTTTATACGAGACCGGCATGTATTGGGGACGGGCACAGAATTCTTGCTCAGCAAAGATTGGAAAGTATCAAATTGCTTATTTAAACCAGTCTGATAGTACTTAGTACACACAAGAAGGTAGGTACAGGTAGCCTACAGGCAGTTTTGAACATGCCAGTACTTGTAGAGTACAGATTGGAACAAAGAAAAACAACTTAATCATCTTCATCGTCATCCAACTACTACGCTATCAGTTCATTGCTCTCCTCTTCTCGCTCTGCCAAACAGCCATACCGTATCTCAAACCAGTAACATTAGCCAACCGCTCACATTCAGTCGTTTGTGTTTCATTGGAAAGAAGCAGTTTGAGTAAATAGCAATGTTGTAAGAACGTTAGCATTTGTAGGCACCAGCTAACGTTAGCTACCAAGCTAACCAAGCAGCACTATCAGACAATACAGTGTTGTGCAACAAGCAGACTTACCAAATAGATGCCAAATGTTTCCAATACATGTCCGTTATAATGGGTATAATCCATACTGCATTTATGATCGCTGTTGTGCTGACAGAAATGCACTTTTACAAGGCCCAATTACACTAAGGTTACGTTTAACGTAACTTATCCACCGCTCGGGAGTCGAACACGTTGACTTACACATCCGTACTCCCGCCGTACAATCCATAGCATCAAACAATGCGGTATGTTTACTTGAAACAGGTCGGTTAGCGTGTGTATAAACAAAGCATACAACTGTCTGACATGGGGGGGAAATAGTCTTGCCAACAAGATCACTGACTTCCGCCAAAACACACGTCATTAATGTGACTGTGAATTCAGTCTGAGCACAACACAAAGACATACTGTACAACACAAAGACATACTGTACAACACAAAGACATACTGTACGTAATGAAAAAAAGTACAAAAAGTAGCGGGCGTCTATTTAGGACCTGCTTTTATTGACCAAAAATAGGTTTCAGACCCGGTGTCCATTGGGGACTCTGCGTTTATTTGAAGTTTTACGGTCGGCGCTGTTTTGCTTAGATGAAGTTCCCGAGGTTTCTAATCATCAGCAAACCTCCAGGCGGACAGAAAAGATTCACATTCACAGGAAAGGGGCCTCTGCTGGAGGGCCACAGGAGCCTGACCCTCACCACTCCACACCTCCAGCAGTCCATTGACAGCCAGCAGACGGGTCTCTCACGAAGCGGCCCCGTTCTCAGAGATGCTCAGACGGCGGCTGAAAAAGAGTGAAACCTACAGGCTAATTATCTCCTGACCTGGGAGGATTTGGAGGACCTGCTACGCATCTGCTGATTGGCCGTCTCCGCTCGTCAAAGCCTGGGATTAGCGGGGGGACCGCGAGAGAGGTGGACAAGCCTCCTGTGGTGAGCCAGGCCAGCCCCGTAGGCCTCTTCTTTATCAGGGTGAGAATGGAAATGCCTGAGACGATGGCCACAGAGAGTATGTGGCTGCCCCATTATGCCTGTCTTTTGTTGAGAGATGGTCATGTTGGTGGTGGTGGTGGGGAGCAGCAAGAAGGGGGTGTCGGAGGGGGTTTCATCCTCTTTCCCAGCCAGGCCTTCAAGCCCCAGAGTGGAGTGTGATCTAAGTAACTCCAGCAGAGTGTTTGATGCTTCCGTGGGCTTTCGTCTGGCCCGGGCCCCGCACAGCACAGCACCAGGCCCGTACGAGCAGACGTCCAGAGGCCCAGCGGGACGGGGTAATGAGCAGGTTCATATTGCTGTGCTGGAGCTAATAGAGATGTGATGGCTCTACACCTGCTGCCACCGGCGAAGAAGAGAAAAGCCACAGTGAAGTGTCTCCCACAGGGCCCAGGGCTGTCTGTGGGACAGAGTGCAGCTGACAGATAACACATGTGACAATGACGCATGGCTACAGGACGGCAACAAAAATGACTAGAATTTTAAAACGCTCTCTCTCTCTCTCTGTATGTCTGTCCCTCTGTCTGTGTCTCTGTATGTCTGTCTCTCCGTCTGTCTCTCTCTCTCTCTGTATGTCTGTTTCTCCGTCTGTCTCTCTCTCTCTGTATGTCTGTCCCTCCTTCTGTCTCTCTCTCTCTGTACGTCTGTCCCTCCGTCTGTCTCTCTCTCTCTCTGTATGTCTGTCCCTCCTTCTCTGTCTCTCTCTGTATGTCTGTCCCTCCGTCTCTCTCTCTCTCTCTCTCTCTCTCTCTCTCTCTCTCTCTCGTTTCTGCTTCTTTTGAATTTTACATAATTGAGAGGATAACAAAGCAAATTACATCCAGACATTAAGATCCGTTCTGTGTGAATTATTCCCTCCTTCTCACAGACGTCGTGTGGCTGATTTTCCTTCACGGACTAGTACTTTCCATTCATCCACCCTCCGTAAATTCTCCAATTATTGATCATTACACTAGAATGTTCTTCATTAAGGTTGAATTACTATTGTAAGGTTGTACTATTGTTTAGAATAATCTTATTAACGCAGTTGGCAACAAAAGTCATACTAAATTAAAGCACTCGCTTTGCCTAATACAGCCTCATTCTATTGGGGACACTCACGGCTAGGAAGCATACTTTCACAATTTAATCTGTTACAGAACACTGAACACCTGCTTGAAATTATAGCCAGTAATGTAATCCACTGGAAGTCTGAAACGCAAATGTAATAATATGACTTTCTGTTGCTTTTGGATGGCTTGGCCTCCCTGGCTTTCCAATATGCGGTTAAGAAAAAAACTTTACATTTTAAAGTTTATATTTTGAAGTGTGTTGTCACCCACTATAAGAACTCTCAACCACTATTTCAAGATGTTACATTTTTATTTATTATTACGATTATATATTATTTATATTTTACATTTAGATTAGAATCTAATGTCAAAATGTATATTTAATCTCATCCCCATACTGCTAATAACAAGATATAGCTAATTAGTGATGTAGATCGATAGATAGATAGATAGATAGATAGATAGATAGATAGATAGATAGATAGATAGATAGATAGATAGATAAACCCCAGAGAAAGAGTGAACTAGTTCTATTCTGCTGTGGGTTGGAGGCCTAGGCTACATGTAGGTGGAGAGAGCAATAGCAATATAGCATTGTAAGTTTTTCCAGTGGAGGAAAAGTGACAGTAGAGAGAAAACAATGCTGCGATGTGCTGGTTGTTCAGATCACAATAAAGCCGCTGATGGAGACGTTAAATATCTCACACTACCGACAACAGACGTGCAAAGATGCAAGCTGTGGGTTAGGGTTAGGCTGTGGGTTAGGGTTAGGGTTAGGCTGTGGGTTAGGGTTAGGCTGTGGGTTAGGGTTAGGCTGTGGGTTAGGGTTAGGCTGTGGGTTAGGGTTAGGCTGTGGGTTAGGGTTAGGCTGTGGGTTAGGGTTAGGCTGTGGGTTAGGGTTAGGCTGTGGGTTAGGGTTAGGCTGTGGGTTAGGGTTAGGCTGTGGGTTAGGGTTAGGCTGTGGGTTAGGGTTAGGGTTAGGGTTAGGGTTAGGGTTAGGGTTAGGGTTAGGGTTAGGGTTAGGCTGCATTTGCACTCTGGTCTATTGAGGCTATTGTCATTGGAGAAATAAGCCTGTGTCTCGATGATGGATTTCTCCCGTATGACTGTTGAAGATTGGTGCAAAATGCCGACTCTAGAAAGAAGCATTTGATTCTGAGGGACTGACACCAAAACCTGACGTTTAAGGTCCTTACACATCGGGAGCGTTTTTTCCGTGCGATTAATACACACGTCAATAATATTTTCCGAACCTACTGTATATCAGTCAATGCAACCGTGCATACCAACGGCAAGGTTTCGCTGAGCGTTATCGAGGCGTTTATTTTTTCGGACCAAGGTCGATTTTTCCGAAATCCGCCTCCGACGTGTACACATCTGTTACTGTGATTGACAGGTGGGTCAAAATTTGCATTGCAATTTCGTGCTGTATATTCGCATCGCTCTTGGTGTGTTTACTGTGTGTTTACCTTTACTGTTGATCTTTTAGATGAAGCTGAAAAGGTTTCTCCTATCAAACTCTATTGTAGCTGCACTGGAAATATTACGTCGCATCATGTTGTCTATGCTAGCCAGTTATCCGTGGGAATAGGAAAAGCACACCAAACAACTAGGTTTTAGGGTGTATTTTCCCTTTAATTGAGCAGTGGTACAGGTGCCTGAGCGAAAGAGAAGTGACTTGTCAGATTACCTTTAATTCCATTTCACCCCTGCCAGATAATCACTGCATGACAAATCACTCAACAGTTGCATGACGGGGTTAGTTTGACGCGGCACCAAAGCGACGCGACGTTTGAGTGAAAAAGTTTCTTTTGCCAAAATGTAATCAGTTTGGAATTTATTTAAGCTCTGATCCATAGGGCGAATAGTAATGACTCCTTTCCTTAATCATTGTGTCTCCAGCAGAGTTCAATAGCGACGTTCCTGTGTGCACAGGAAAGCCCTTTCATTGGCCGACACGTCTCCCTGACGACGGTGCAACAGTCCTAAACAGTGTTGGTTCAGCCCCAACAATAATCCACTTTTGATCCTCCTAATTCTGCTAAAACAACAGATCGGAGCGGCTACATCTGACGGGAAGATTTCAGCAGCTTATCTTCTATCTTTCCCATTACAGCTGACACACATTATTCCATATTTTGGATTGTCTTATTCAGCCTGGTTGCCAGAATAAAATGTCGACATTGTCGTAGTTACCACAAAAAAGTAATCCGAGTACTCCAACGTTACTACCCCTTGCACACACACACACACACACATGCACACACACCAGTCTGTGTGGCCAAGCAGACCCACCCAGCTATAAACTCAACTTAACAGAACCTCTATTTGCCTTCTTGGTTTAAATAATGGCCTTCATGCTTGCTTCCAGGCTGCCATCGCCCGATGTCCACTGGCACTTATACTGTAGTGGAAACATTTTCATTTGTCTGTCGTCGGTTCTGAAGCTCAAATCGTTCCTGGATCCTGGACCTTCTCCACCGTGTTTCCATCAGGCCCTGCCTCCAGAAAGCCTCCGAATAGCACCCCATAGAACATACTGTGGTCAGACACAAACGCTGGCCATTTATCTGTGTTTGGCCTGAAATCCAGCACTGCGCAGTACTCCCCCTCTAGAGGAGAGGGGGAGCACTGCGCACTACTCGCGCACTACTCCCCCTCTAGAGGAGAGGAGGAGCACTGCGCACTACTCCCCTCTCCTCTGAAAGTGCGGGATTATGTCTCCTAAGGGGCCGTTAAATCTCTAAACCCCAATTACGCAGCTACTATTTGATTTATGGGTTTATTTTTAATGACACATTAAAATGCAATTAGCATCTGTATCCAGAACAAACTGTGTGCATCCAATGAAGGTCTTTGAGAATAATGACATGGATTCCCTTTCACTACATCCAACTGTAGTGGCTGTTTGGCCTGGCAGTATTTTACCTCTTACTTTAGAAGAAACAGCACCGCCTCTAATGGACTCTATTAAAGCCACATATATTGACTTCCTTAACAGTACGGCAGAGTAGGAAAGTTCCTGGGTTGTATCTTCAGACCTGCTACACTGTTAACCATCAAAGCAACCAAGTCTGATCGAGAACACTCCATTTCTTTTCATTTGGATTTCTGTCGGTTGGCTTTGCTCGCTGAAACACCCACACAGCAACTGCAAATAGAAACTCCGGCCACACAAATGCACACGCACTTTCCTGCCAACCCAATCGCCAGAATCAAATGAAAACCAGGGATATGTTCAATATCAATGTCAATTTGAAAGAAAATGTGTTTCTAAAAGGTGTCATTTTATGTCTACAATCTCAGAGCGTACATTTGAAACAAAACACTGGTTCATTTAAAAACCTTTCTTTCTGCCTTTCCAACGTTAAACGCAAATAAAACAATGTTGGTTATGTTTAGACAAGTAAAACAACTTGGTTAGGTTTAGGCAACAACAAACACACATAATGTACAGTAAGAGACAGAGACTCAATGTGTTGAGATTAGCAAACATCTGCTGTACAGAGACACACATGAATAAACATACTGTACACACACACACACACACACACAGCATAAATTCACTTGGACTTGCAGCTGTGAATTTCTTTTAGCAAATGCAAACCCATCATTCCAACTCCCAGTACAGTATTGTATTCTCATAAAAAATAGATTGACGCTACACAGGCCAGCAGACAGACAGATCTTTGATATTCTTTCACCGGTCTGTTTTGAAGAGCATCCTCTTCACAGCCTGCTGTGCCACCTTGATAATGAGGTTAGGTAACTGCACCTTACCCTTATCAGCTTCTTTGATATGTGTGTATAGAATATGATGAGGTTGAAACATTTGACAAACAGGATGTGTCCATCCTGCATGATCCAGACTGAGCAGGTGAATCCAGACCAAAGGTGTTATTCCCTCACTGAGGAGATGAAAGGCGAGGCAGGTTAAGGCAGGACACCCCAGGTGAGCAGGGTCAAAACTCTGTTTTCTTTTCCTCATTCTCTGAGGCAAGAATCTCCACTTCTGTAGCGCTTACATACAAGAAACTTTACCCTTTTATTCCTAGCTATATTCTAAAGGTTTTTACAGAGAGGTTCTTCATATATTATCATTCATATTGAAATTGAATTTTTTAATGACTTTTGACAGTATTTACAGATTTATGGAGTGATACGAAATAGATATCCAAAATTCCCGATATATTAAACCTTTGGCTCTATGTCAAATGAAACCTGCCTTTATCCAGTGTTCAGATATTATATATATTAGATCTATAGATATATAGATATATATATCTATATATATATAGATATATAGATTTTTCTGTTGTGGAAAATGGATGTAAATTAGCACATATTTAAGTATTTGCATATTCTAGGTAAGGGTCAAAGGTCATATTGCTTTAGTGTTTTCCATGTTTCACAGCCGGCATACCTGCCAACATTAGGCTGTGAAAAAGAGGGATCTTTTCTGGGGTTTGGGCAAAAGTTCTGTGGATTTATGCTGCCTTGTGGGAAAATGCTTGTGCTATACCCTCTCTGTAATGGGAAGACTTGTGGTATAGAACCCATTTTCATTCAGATATCTTGAGGTGAGAGGTCAAGGGACCCCTTTGAAAATAGTTTTTCCCTTGTCAAAATGTAGCCTAAATTTGGAGCGTCATTCAGCTCCCCGACAGCCTAGCATGACGGTTGGTACCAATGGATGCGTTAGATCTTGTATCAATAAAACCATACAGATATCTACGTGATTCTGATCGATCATCTGCAGCGGGTTCCACTTGAAATAATCCAGCTTAGTGCGTGGAGGGAAGCTACATCGTCCTCACAGTGACGATCCTTTGAAGGAGTCACTGTGTGCAACGTTTCCCTTTGAGTCTCATTGCTTTCTACACGTAGCTCAGCATCTACTGTGCATCGACACAGCCGACGCCTTAATATGTAAGCCTCCTGCTGAGATCAGTTGCTTATTTTTCTCTGTGAAAAGTGAAAAGTATCTCCATCCTAATATCAATCTGGCTCCTCTCTACATGATAGTTTTGCAACTTCCTTTGACCAAACTGTGCTCGCTGAGAGGAATAATTCACTATTTTAAAATAAAAAGGCAAATGAGAAAGGGTTCCCACATGTATCCTCTTCCCCCGTATCGTCCAAAATCTGAATTCCAAAATACAAAACAGTGATTAAATCAGTACAGTACGCCTAAATTATATGGAAATACTGCCCTTCTCCACAACCTTTGATGCCCCAATTAGCATCTGAACTTAGCTACAAGTCTTCATCGATTTGTTCCGCCCCCGACCCCAGCAATTTGGAACGCACATACTGTAGATATCAGGTCACCTGACCCCACATTTCATTCTAGATATCAGGTCACCTGACCCCACGCACATACTGTAGATATCAGGTCACCTGACCCCACATTTCATACAACTCAAGTGTTTCACTCAACAGCGAGAGCTCCACAAAGGAAGCACCATCTAGTATTTTTCGCGAATATATTTTGACCGATTGCAGATGCCGATACCCTATGTTATGCATACTCTGCCCCCCCCCCCCGCATTTAAACATAATTAATGTTCAAATTAATTAATTAATTTTATCGGCCTGTCATATCGGCAGAAATATTAGTTTTGAGCCGATGCATATATTTCATTTTAAAGCCTTCATCGGCCGATACCAATAACGTGCCGATATCATCGTGCATTCACCATTTGAAAAGAAATCACTCTTGTGGCATTATGGGTAACTATTAAAGTTATCAGTCAGCTCGTGACCTTTAATAGTTTTTTAAGGACTGAATCATGTGTATTTTGAAAAGATTAAACCTGTAGAGTATTATGAGTATTATGGAATTTCACACTTTTTAACGGCTCCAAATGCCAACATAACGTAAAGATTTTGCAGCACAATCATGTTGAGCGAGGCTGGTCTGCCAGTGCTCTGGGATGCTTTATAACAAAGGAAACCAAAGATGTGTTGGTGAGTCCAGCTTTCTGCTCACGGCTGTTTTAGAAGACTCACTTTGAAGTCTTGATTCATCACCTCCTCCCCGTCAGTGGAGACTGGAGACGAGTCTACACACCCGACACCAGCAGGCTTTTTCCTGCCTCAGATGGGCCTTTGGGGGGTGCCTACACATGACAGTATGCTCTGTCCGCGTAAAGACTGGATTTATGGAGCAATGTGTTTTTTAAAGCACACCAAGTTCCGGACTTAAAGTCATTTCAATGTGAAAATGTTTTACTTTGAAATTCTCTAAAATGATGATTAATTGGTTTGGGGTTAGGCAGGGTTATCCTGAATACAACCATATCAGTCATTGTCAGAATCTATGGAGCAATGTGTTTTTGCAGCACCTCCAGTTTCAGAAAGGAAACTGGGGGGTGGGGGGGGGGGGTGGTACTGACCAAAAAACCCTGAGCAGCATCATTTGGGCAGATAGGAATCTACAGCTTCTCAATTACAGATGAGACCCTCCCCCCTGTTACAGCACCCCTGTTACATCTCCCCTGTTACACCACATTCTCCCCTGTTACAGCAGCACTTTGTGAAGGGTGTGTTTTTACATTCATTAAAACAAATCGTCCCCAAACACAGTTTGAACTGATGAATTTCATGTAGCGATATATTTCTAAAACTGACACAGCTTTGAAGAAAATTAAATCCTTCAATTGTAAATGCCCCCCCACCCCCTGAATACCGTCTGCAGCAGACTACCAATAACCACATTTCAATGTTCTTCAGAGGTGCCAAACTATGGGACACATAATATGTGTTCCATACTATATCAATATTGCCAAACATGCATCATCTCTCAACACATTTACAGTAAATGGAACCTGAGAATGTCTCTGATGAGTCATACATTACACACACACACACACACACACACACACACACACACACACGTCACATTGCCAGTCTGCTGTCTACACACTCATTTTGATTGATTTAGCTTTTTTGTTCTTTTTAAACGGTTGATTTGTCCATTTTGTTTTCTCGTTTCCTTCTCGTTTCTGTTGTATTGCATTATGCTTTGTATGGATTATTGTTATCATTTGATTTTCTGAGGTGGAGACCCAGAATAAGCCCCGCATCCAGGTGCTCTTGTCTCTACCTGCACATTATTTATTCGTTTACATTTTTTATCCGTTTCTGTATTTTATGTGTGCAAATAAATAAAATACAAATGTGCTCAAATATACACATCTGTGCTTCCTTCCTTCCATCCTTGTGCAGTCCTTTGCATTCTGTGGTTTTAAGAGAAACTATACCTACGTGCAGAAACTCACAAACTGCCCCCTCTCACCTTGGCCACATCTCAAAGCACGTGCTGCTTTGCTGTATTTTCCTCAGTGAAAATGACAGTGGTCATGTTGGACAAATCAGAAGCAACAAGCAGGAAGGACCTGCGTGTGCGAGCGTCTGGGAGATCAAGAGGAGCCTGCACATGGCTGAGTCAGAGGAGCCTGCACATGGCTGAGTCAGAGAGATCAAGAGGAGTCTGCACATGGCTGAGTCAGAGAGATCAAGAGGAGCCTGCACATGGCTGAGTCAGAGGAGCCTGCACATGGCTGAGTCAGAGAGATCAAGAGGAGCCTGCACATGGCTGAGTCAGAGAGATCAAGAGGAGCCTGCACATGGCTGAGTCAGAGGAGCCTGCACATGGCTGAGTCAGAGAGATCAAGAGGAGCCTGCACATGGCTGAGTCAGAGGAGCCTGCACATGGCTGAGTCAGAGAGATCAAGAGGAGCCTGCACATGGCTGAGTCAGAGAGATCAAGAGGAGCCTGCACATGGCTGAGTCAGAGGAGCCTGCACATGGCTGAGTCAGAGAGATCAAGAGGAGCCTGCACATGGCTGAGTCAGAGAGATCAAGAGGAGCCTGCACATGGCTGAGTCAGAGAGTGGATCAAGAGGAGTCTGCACATGGCTGAGTCAGAGAGTGGATCAAGAGGAGTCTGCACATGGCTGAGTCAGAGAGTGGATCAAGAGGAGTCTGCACATGGCTGAGTCAGAGAGTGGATCAAGAGGAGTCTGCACATGGCTGAGTCAGAGAGTGGATCAAGAGGAGCCTGCACATGGCTGAGTCAGAGAGATCAAGAGGAGCCTGCACATGGCTGAGTCAGAGATTGGATCAAGAGGAGTCTGCACATGGCTGAGTCAGAGATCAAGAGGAGCCTGCACATGGCTGAGTCAGAGAGTGGTGACAGCTGGAGCGAGTGGACCGACCTGCTACAAGACAGCAGCGTCAGCGGAAATGACATGAATACAATTGATCTGGCCACAGCTGTCGGAGAGACCTTCTGTAGAAGATCTGACAAAAGGGTCAACAGCTTCTTCCATTGAGAGGCGTTGCTGCTTCCCAGCTCCACGAGTACAAAAAGTAAAGAAATAAAATAATAAAGTAAATGCCACTTTAAAAGCGGGGACGACACTGCGATCGCCGCATGCAGTTCCCATAAGAAAGAGGCTGTTTTTTGCCGCGGAAAATTCCCTCATGCTACCACAAACCAATTAAAACAGGTGCAACATATGGGTTCTGCAGACTAAAGTAATCACTTATGCAAATGTACAAAATAGAATTTGGAGGATTAATTGCAGCCCCAAACACATGCGAGATGTCACGGTTTTATCATGTACAGAAGGAGATCTCAAGGAGATGTGTTTAATATGCATTCGGTCGCTCATTTTGCATGTTCAGTGTCCCCTCATGCTACAAAACAATGTTTAACATGTACATGAGGTACAGCTGTTTGTTAGCGGAACTGAGACACGCACAGAGATAGAGGAACCAACCCGATCACCAGAATAAAGTGTTAGAATTTTACCTGTCTGAAAAGCAGGGATGTATAGAAGAATATCAACTTATTTTAGACAAAATGTCGGCAAAATGCATTTGCTAAAATGTGCCATTTTATGGCTACAATCTCAATGGAAATGTGAAACAAAATGGCGGTTAATTTGAAAACCTTGTGGCTCTGCCATTGGCTCCGACCGGCTCCGACTGACCGGCTGCGACCATTTATGGATTTCCTCTCCGCTCCCTGCGTGTCGAATCTGTCGATCCCAAATGCCTCCGCCGCTGTGAAACAACAACAACGCTAGCTCGTTGCTACACGCTGAAAATGGCAGGTTTTGACGAAGATATGGATTGTGCAATAAAGCAGCCCTGCTTGGTACTTTCGGTGGATGGTTGTAAAGATAACGGAGCCTCCCCCCCCCCCCCCGCCCGCTAGCCCAGAGTTAGACTCAGGACGTGTATAACGTTAATATCCACGTATCTAGAAACGTGCACATGCAACATATTTTGTTTCGGCAATGTTCAGATATTACATTTCTGTGGATTCCAGAATTATACAATTCAGACATTTTATTCTGGTGACTGGGCTACGTAGATTGATATTTCCCTGGTGAGAGAAACTCTGCGTGATATTTGGAGAGATATTCCGCTGATTATTGTGTCGTTTGGTTTCCACTGCAACTGTTGTCACCAGTCATCAATTGCAAAGGCTTCTGGGAAATAATATTTGGGAGGAGACTTTTGTCAGCGGCTCCGTCTATCAATCACACAAATTACCTCGCTCTCACCTTGCAATATTTATGATAATGCCATCCGATGACACGGTGTTAATTGCATCCATTTCTCACCTGTTCTGATGCTTTGACACACATATCAGGAAGAAGCCAATTCTCCCGCTACTGCCGAGTCAATCAATCATCTTCTCTCCTTTGTGTTTGATGAATGTTACATTCATGGTGACATTATTTCACTTGTTTATCCCACAACCCCATTCCAGTTCAGCTGTTAATACACACATCTGACATCTTTCTGGCAAGCAGATATGAGGACAAAGGCATGGAGATACTAGATCTGATTTTTATCAAGGTAAATTGAAACAGTGAAGACAAGTTTACTCACTCGAAGCTCCTGCTACGGTTTTACAGTGAGAGAGATTTTCCATTTTTTCCAACTTCTGAAAGCCAAGTAATCGGATTTATGAGGTTTTCACAGGCATCAAATCCTTTCTTCTGAAAGAATACATTTCAATATATTGCAGAGGAGTCACAAGTCCACAAAGATGCCAAGAATACAAGAATAGCGATTTTGTGACAGTCAAACTGGGGTAAAATTCGCTGGAAGAGGTCCACTAATCCGGATGTTTCATGCCTTAAAATCACACCACATGGATATTCAAAGTTATCAAACTGAAATAAATAATTGCATGTCTAGCAACAACGCTAAGTCAGCTTTTTATTGCTTTAGAGAAGTGAAGCTCAAAACTTTTGCCTCCCAAGTCACTGATCCTCCCATACGCCTTGCCGGTGACACTCCTCGCTGTCAGGTGAAAAGCAGCAACCGACTACACGTGTATCGGAGGAAGCCTAGTCTACGACTCCAGATCGACAGCAAAACGTTTGCTTCCCAAGGCAACTTACCAAACATCGACACATAACAACATTAATCTTCAGGCTATCATTTGATCATGCATCGACCTCTCCCATAACTCACAGCTGATGGTCTGATGGAACTCTGCAGGGTTTGGAAAAGTTTTCAGTGAAACTCCAGGCGGAGGGAAGTGCTTCTGTCCCAGGCTCTGTGCTCCCTCTCACAAATACTCACTTTCCCTGCAGATGCTCCGCTGCAGCTGACAGCTGCATTCATCGCTCAAATAGAACGAGCGATTGCAAGCAACAATTTCTTGTGAACAATTACAATAGAGATCCAGAGGTTCATTTGGTAATCAGTGAACCTGCAGTCATGATATTCGCAATAAATTATGACAGCAGGATGGATTATCATTGAATCATAATAAGAGTATTTTTCCAGACTAAACTTGTATAGGAACACCTTGAAATCAGGCATGAGAGAAGGACGATACACAGAAGGCGTGGTGAGTTTTGCTCCAAATGTTTACAAATTACATTTTCGCTTCAGTAGTTGCAGCAAAATCTCTCCAGATATATCAACGAGAATTACCATTAATCAGTTACGCTTGTTGCCTTGGCAATCATTTGATGATTTTGAATGATTTTTGATCCCTCCCCATTCCACCACCCACATCCCCCTAGCCACTCCCCCTACCCACCCCCCAAATCCCAACTCTCTACAACCTACCTATCCCTAGCTCCAGCCCCTATTCCCAGGCCCCACCCCCTTCACTAAATGCCTGTGAGTGAGTGATGATTGAGTGAGTCAGAGGGTGAGTGATGAGTGAGTGAGTTATGATTGATTGAGTGAGTGAGTGAGTGAGTGAGTGAGTGAGTGAGTGAGTGAGTGAGTGAGTGAGTGAGTGAGTGAGTCATAAGTGAGTGAGTGAGTGAGGCTGCCCCCTCCAGGTCGATTGTTTGGTCGACGTGCTCTTGGTCGACGAGATTCATGTTGGTCGAGCAATCACTGTTGTTAATAATTTTGTTAAAAAAAAATTAAAAAAATTGCAGGCCATGCCAGGCCACCGGGCTGCTATAAACTTTAGTTCCAAGGCCAGCAGTAAACAAACGGTAGCATATTTTCATTTTGTTTTAACAGTAACAGTTTTGTCATAACAGTAATTTACAAATTCCCCAGTTACTGAATGGGCTGCACAAGATGTTTTGTGCGAGTGAAGTGAAGTTGCATTGTTCAAAAACTACCTAAGTACAGTAGTCCACACACACATCCAGTTAAGGTGGCCTGTAAGTAGACTGTAACAAACAGTTCAGTTTGTCAGGTGCATGCAACTATGACATGACTTTATGAAAGTTGTTTACTTGTCTGTCTACTTGACAATGTTGCTGCAATAAAATGGTTGAAGTCAGATGTACAGACTGGAAAATTGTTCTTACATAAACCAGATGTTGACAAAGTTTTCCTTTGGGGACATCATTTGCAGTTGAAAAAGTAAGAAATCGCAATCTATCAAAATATCGCAATATTCAATATATCGCAATATTCAATATATCGCAATATCGGCGATATCGCAATATTGCAATACTATCGTATCGTGACTCAAGTATCGTTTTAGTATCGTCTCGTGGGCATCTGGTGATTCCCACAACTAGTAGTCAGTACACTGCACAAAATAAGAAAAAAAAGTACACTGCTAAAAAAAAAAAAAAAAAAAAAAAAAAAAAAAATTAGACCCCGTTTCGACCAATCGATTGGTCGGAGCTGTGGTCGATTTCTGGTCGACCAGGATAATCTTTGGTCGAGGGCAGCCCTAGTGAGTGAGTGGTGAGTGAGTGAGTGATGAGTGAGTGTCCTGACTTTGGCGTCTTCTGTCCCCAGCCTGGCCTGCTGGCAGCACCGTGGGAAGAATGTAGGTCTACAATGACACCAACAGTATATATTCACCCACCAAGGCTGATCAAAATAGAATCAGGTCACAATTGTTTATCCAGCCTTAAGACTGACGACGACCCCTTGCACCATATAGTGCACTTCACGTGCAAACACTGTTGGAAACCTAGTTTACATTCAATATACCACCCCAAGGTCGTTAGGGGACATGTAGCCTATACATCATAGCTTGTGGCTGGAAGCACTTATTCAAAGGGGAGCAATGCACTCAAGGGTAGCACAGTTTGCACAGCCGGTATCTAACTCTCTGTATTAGTTCACCTCCGTGTCCAAACAAACATCTTCAATATCCCCCATGTGTCGGGGTCCATACTGGCACAATTGGCCGTGTCTATGGGTAGGGAGATCTGTGGGTATGTAGATCTATGGGTAGGTAGATCTGTGGGTATGTAGATCTGTGGGTAGGGAGATCTATGGGTATGTAGATCTGTGGGTAGGGAGATCTATGGTAGGGAGATCTATGGGTAGGGAGAGCTATGGGTAGGGAGATCTATGGTAGGTAGAACTATGGGTAGGTAAATCTATGGGTAGGTAGATATAGCCAAGTATAATTGGGGATAAAACGGGGGGAATCCGGAAAAAGAAAATGATTAAACAAATATAAATAAATAAACACATCTTCAATATCCCCAATGTGCCAATCCAAAGCAAATACCAGAAGATGTGATCCAAATTCCGATTTTAAGAACAGTGTCCATTTCTGTCTTTTCCGCCCCTCTCCAGCGCTCTTTTCCATTAGACCCGTGGGGCGAACACCACGGCAGAGTCGATAGCGGCCCCATTACGGACCCCCACTGTGGACCCCGACTGTGGCTGCTTTCTGAGCATCGACTTGCCCACCCCGCTCGCCCCCCCCCCCCCCCCACTCATCCATCACGTCCTCTCCATCCAGCCACCGCTCCAAAAGGTATCTCACACAACCCAGTTGCCAAAGTAAAACGTTGGCTTTTTTTCCCCTGCAAACCAGGGATTATGTAGAACAACTTTCCTTATGTTTAGGCAAGTAAAACAACTTGGTTATGTTGAGGCAAATAAAACAACTTGGTTAAGGTTAAGTTTTGGGTTAGGGTTTGGGTTAGGGTTAAACAACAAAAAGGTTAACTCATTCACCGCCAATGACGTCTTTGACGTGTTATCAGCAATGGCCTTCCCCGCCAAGGACGTGTTTGACGTGTTTTTGTTTTTATTGGTGCAGCGCCTGCAGCAAACACTTGCCCAGCCTGTCACACAGACACAGGTCCCTGCCTTCAAAGGGTAGCCGACAGCACGCGATCAAACACATACCGCAGCTGTTGTTTTGAAATTGAGCAAGAGGGAAAGCAGAGAACGGGTAACGCTTCCTTGTGCAGACAGGAGAAACGCCATTGAAACGCCGAGCTGGAGTCGCCTTCCTCTGTGCCAGCCAGGAGAAAACGGGAGAAAGTAATCAAGAGATGTGTTTGATCATCGGAGGAATGAGGAAATGATCGATCAGTTTGCGAGGGCGGTGAGGACGTGTTGAATAGCCGAGGGGAAAACGGGAACGATCATAGATATGACAGGGAGACATGGACGAGGACGGTGTACCAGAACAAATCAAAATAAACACAGGAACAGCTAGGCAGCAGCGGGCAGAAGGCACTCACAGCAGCCCGCTGTCCTTCTCAAGAGCTCTTCAGTTGGTTCATGAAATCGCTGGGCTGCTCGCCCTCCAGTGTTGCTCCTGGCCAATCCCAGCGCCACAGGGCGTGGTTATTGCTTATCCTATGTTGGGTTAGAAATCTAAAAGGGGGATCGTGTGTGTGTGTGTGTGTGTGTGTGTGTGTGTGTGTGTGTGTGTGTGTGTGTGTGTCTGTCTGTCTGTCTGTCTGTCTGTCTGTCTGCACACTCACACCGAGTAAACTGTATTGTTGAATGTAAAAAAAAAGCACTTCATGTGTGTATATATATATATATATTTTTTTTTTTTTTTTGTCATTTGTGTCCTAACGAATAATATTTACATGTCTGATGTCAATACAGTTCAAAATAAAAGAATTGAGAGTGAGTTATGCCTGAGATTGTGCCCTTTTACAAAAATGCTTTTTTCTCCCTTTTCTCTTCCCAGACAGGCTTTTTTGGTGAACATGGGGTGTATAAAAAGGGTTATAAGTAGAGTACAGAACATGCTAAAAGCTAACTTTCTTTTTGGGGGTGAAAGTAGAGACTTAGATCTTCATTTCGAGGTATTGGACATCACTGTAGTCCTAGTACAGAATTTACTGTGGGTCTTGAAAGATGACCAAACATTATGGAAATACTTGGCCTGTGCCAAAAATGCCAGTCAGATATTGGCAGTGAATGAGTTAATTGTGACTCACAGTTGAAATGTAGACTTTGGAAACGCTGTGGTCACACCACCCTTTACTCGCCACTCCGCTCTTGATAGCAGACTCTATGACGTGCGATAACGTTAATATTCACATTATCTAGAAACGTGATATGCAACGTATTTAGGTTCAGAAATTGGTGGATTGCAGAAACGTACAGTTGAGTGCTGACATTTTATTCTGGTGACCAGGCTGATATCACAGAAACGTACAGTTGAGTGCTGACATTTTATTCTGGTGACCAGGCTGATATCACAAGCAATAGCAGCCTCTCATGTATTCTAGTGGGGCGGCGTTATTATGATGGGTGATTACTGGAGACTGTGCGGGCGCGTTTATCAGCTGTGTTTATCAAAATCAAGCTTCCTGCGAGCGGACAGCCAAGCAGCTGTTGGTCCAAACATGATTGGAGCATTATACATTCAGCCCGACCGTCACACTGAATCGTGGCTGATTTCAAAGACTTTCCAAATGTGATCTGCAAATGTGTCTTATGCAAAATAAAGCAGCGAAGGGACAGATGTTAACAATTGTAGTTCATTTGAGGAAAATCTGATCGTCTCCGCAGCCTAATCATTCCTAAAAGGGATGGCATATCACGCACGCTATATCACTTTGTAAGTAATCTCACGGCGGCGCTTTCAGTGCGCCAATCGCATAAATACTGATGTATTGTTTTGCTTTGCCCCCCCTCTCCTCTCCTCTCCTCGCCCCAGCCTTTGGGATCTTCCATCTATTCATTCCGCATGAATAATGTGGCACATCTGGTGTCAGATTGGAGAGATAATGGTGTCACAACGCTGGCCCACATCTCTCGCTCAGCACGATTTACTAGAGGATTTCACAGCAGCCCTTCATGCCTCACATCGCCGGCCAATGAAGAGGCTTGATTTGCAGAGAAGATGCATGCGGTGACCTTATACGGGCGTACACACCCACACAAATCACCGTGCCTCACCTCTGGCTGCATGAGGATGCTGCTGATCAATCCTGATTGTAGCGGTTTATGTGCTGTTGACAGGATGCTGGATACAACGTTGCCTTGAGGGAGCAACAAGCGCCTGTGCTTGTTGCTTACGGCCGGCGGCCCTCTGACAGGGAATGTAAGCGCATTGCACACACACGATGTCAGTGAACTCTGCTCTACGCTTATATCACTTTTCACCATTTTTCAAAAGTTATGCAAATGATAAAGACATACTGTACATTCTGTAACACTTACATACATAAATAATTGTATGTATGTATGTCTTGTAGGCTGAAGACAAACGGTGATTATTAGGCATGTGTGGGGAAAAATACATCTGCTTGTTTTCACGATGATGTATGACCTCTTCATGTTCCGCTGGAGCATACTCTACTCCTTCTTTAATTGTTGTTATTGAGTCTATTTCTGCGATAATGCACTTTGCTGTGTTGACTCTACTAACGTTAATGTTACCGCTTGTTGCTTCGGGGGATGCCATTACTGTTTTGCCAGTGGCGTCCCCGATTGGCCAGATACGTTGTCAACTACGGCGCAGGTTCCTGATTGGCCCAGTTACATTCTAATTTCTGGAAATGGCTTGGGGTATTCTGTTCACATGATCAGGATGGTTTTACCATGCAGGCTAGTTTGAATCCTTTTCGTCTAGCGCTTTTTTATTGTTGCTTTTTTGTCTGTAAAGTACTTCATGGCTCTTTAATGATTACAATTAGACTATTATTATTATTATCATCATCATCATCACATCATCACTTCTATATAATACATTTGACAGTGCTGCTGGATGGTGCATTACTTTATATGGTTCAGCCTTTCTGGAAATAGCGCCCCGACTTGCCATGGAGAGCTGCCTCAGCAGCCGGCTAAGCTAATGTCAGCAGAGCCATAAGTCATCTTGTTCCAGTGTGTCTTTGAAGAAACCATCATATCTGCCAAATCCATCAGGCGCTCCCACAGAGGCACAGAGGCATTGCCCAGCCTGTGAAACTGATCAACTAGCGATGGGAGGGGGGAGAGACATATTTTACAGCCTCCTTAAATACGTTGAATGCAGGAAGGTGCTGTGGGCCTGGCCATAAAAAAAGACTATGAATCCAAGCCGCTCTCAATCAAACAGCCTTAGGTGGACACCGCTGCAAAAAAATGTCTAGACACTTTTAATAAAGACATTTGAGGTATACCATTTAATCAAGATGGAATTTTGCTCTGATTAAAAAAAGGTATATATTTAGTCACCTTTGTCAAATCTGCATCAGAAACAGAAGTGTCCATTGTCCGTTGGTTATCCAGGAGCAAATGGCTGTAATCAGCTTTGCATGAGATGGTGGGTTTAGTTATCTATACTTTTCATTATCCAGCATGAATGATGAGACCCTGAGGCCAGTTTGAAATGCCACTAAGAAAAGACTGCTCCCATTATTACAGAGGGAAGCATGAAGTCTGTAGGTATTATCCAGAGAGCAGAGGGACGCATGAAGACTGTAGGTATTATCCAGAGAGCAGAGGGGAGCAGGAAGTCTGTAGGTATTATCCAGAAAGCAGAGGGGAGCATGAAGTCTGTAGGTATTATCCAGAGAGCAGAGGGACGCATGAAGACTGTAGGTATTATCCAGAGAGCAGAGGGAAGCATGAAGACTGTAGGTATTATCCAGAGAGCAGAGGGAAGCATGAAGTCTGTAGGTATTATCCAGAGAGCAGAGGGAAGCATGAAGACTGTAGGTATTATCCAGAGAGCAGAGGGAAGCATGAAGACTGTAGGTATTATCCAGAGAGCAGAGGGAAGCATGAAGACTGTAGGTATTATCCAGAGAGCAGAGGGAAGCATGAAGACTGTAGGTATTATCCAGAGAGCAGAGGGAAGCATGAAGACTGTAGGTATTATCCAGAGAGCAGAGGGAAGCATGAAGACTGTAGGTATTATCCAGAGAGCAGAGGGAAGCAGGAAGACTGTAGGTATTATCCAGAGAGCAGAGGGAAGCATGAAGACTGTAGGTATTATCCAGAGAGCAGAGGGAAGCATGAAGACTGTAGGTATTATCCAGAGAGCAGAGGGAAGCATGAAGACTGTAGGTATTATCCAGAGAGCAGAGGGAAGCATGAAGACTGTAGGTATTATCCAGAGAGCAGAGGGGAGCATGAAGACTGTAGGTATTATCCAGAGAGCAGAGGGAAGCATGAAGACTGTAGGTATTATCCAGAGAGCAGAGGGAAGCATGAAGACTGTAGGTATTATCCAGAGAGCAGAGGGAAGCATGAAGACTGTAGGTATTATCCAGAGAGCAGAGGGAAGCATGAAGACTGTAGGTATTATCCAGAGAGCAGAGGGAAGCATGAAGACTGTAGGTATTATCCAGAGAGCAGAGGGGAGCATGAAGACTGTAGGTATTATCCAGAGAGCAGAGGGAAGCATGAAGACTGTAGGTATTATCCAGAGAGCAGAGGGAAGCAGGAAGTCTGTAGGTATTATCCAGAGAGCAGAGGGGAGCATGAAGACTGTAGGTATTATCCAGAGAGCAGAGGGAAGCATGAAGACTGTAGGTATTATCCAGAGAGCAGAGGGAAGCATGAAGACTGTAGGTATTATCCAGAGAGCAGAGGGAAGCATGAAGACTGTAGGTATTATCCAGAGAGCAGAGGGAAGCATGAAGACTGTAGGTATTATCCAGAGAGCAGAGGGAAGCATGAAGACTGTAGGTATTATCCAGAGAGCGTTCTGCACTTAGCCAATTATTTCCAAGGTGTCGAGGGAAGAAGAAGAAAGGAATTGTGACACAACAACCTGGAGTAATAGTTTGTTCAGTCAGCGCGTGGTATTGATACCCGATCGGTTAAGGTGATCGCTGATTTTCTTATCCTATTTATCAATCAAGAACATCGGGTAATTTGCATTGAAAATATGATGTTAACACTTCTAATGACGAAACCAGATAGATTAAGCTACTATGTTTTTATTATTATTATTTTGATTATTTTATTTTATTTATTTATTATTATTATTATTTTTGACATCCAACACCTCAGGGTCGAGTGTCTTTTTTCTTAGGATTAGGCTTAGGCTACACACAACATTAAAGAAAAGAAAAAAAGGATCATCCTCTATGTCACTTCCGTCGTTCTCGTCTCTCTGTGGTTCTCAAAGTGGGGTCCGGGGACCCCCAGGGGTCCTTGAGGGGGTTCCCCAGCAAAAAGCAATAATTTATTTTCACTATAATTCCATTCCTTAGTAACGAAATGACAGAATGTATGATTGTTTCAGTCAAGGGTTTCATACACTTTCTGTAGGCAAAACATCTAAAAGCAAAACATCTTATCAGATGGGGGACCCTGTGACAAAATCTTATCAGGGAGGTCCGTGGTCTAATTTGTGTCCCTTTAGGGGTTCTTTAGAAGCGGAGTAGGGGTTTCTGGCACAACTTCACCTACTACCAAGGTGCGAGAAGGGAAAAGAGCTATTTCAGCTTGTCTAACAGTAAAGTTGTTCTTTATACAAGTGTTGCTGCAGTTTTGACCTCTTTAGTTTCGGGGTCCTTGACATGGAAAAGTTTGAGAACAACTGCACTAGACTATCTAATGAAGGCAGGAAAAAAGTTTGCTGAATCACAAATTCCCCTCATTGGCTTCACTATTGCACACAGTGCATTTTTTAGCAAGTCCCATGGTACAGTACTGTAGCTGTGCTGTGAAAGTAATAAGAATAAATACTTTAAATTAGTCTCTCAGCTCTTTGCATTTTGACCCTTTCTTAATTCCCATAGAGCACCACTATACTCTAAATTGGTTCCAATAGGAGATGGCAAAGTTAGGCTATCCTTAGGATATGGAGATGCTTACTGGGAAAAAGATACCGATATTTTAAATTAATCAATATTGAAAGGTGAGCTGTATTTATTTGGGTTGATTGGCCCTCTATGGTACAGTTTTGCCTCTAGGTAA
>NC_139630.1:57133407-57182087 GCF_964638095.1 Poromitra crassiceps | reverse complement strand
ATGGAAGCTGCTTTGGGTTATCGATCCTCTGGGATTTATCTTTCATCTGTGAACTACAGAGGCTAAATCACCCACTGGACACTTCGGAGCATCCACTAATGCGGTCAAAAAGAGAAAGATCATAAAAACGCTTTATGGTATGAAGCCACACTTCAAACGGACGAAATCCTCCCGACTGAGTTGAAGAGGTGGATTCTCTCTTACCTCGTACACGTTCCCACTGGCGTCTTCAAGGTGTTGGGGTTGCGGATCATCTTATCGAGGATGCCGACTATCTGATCAAACTTGGGCCGTTCAGCCCGGTCTTTCTGCCAGCAGTCCAGCATGAGCTGGTGCAGACCTGGTGGGCAGTCCATGGGCGCGGGAAGACGGTAGCCCTCCTCTATGGCCTTTATGACCTGCACAAGCCAACAGACACACGACGTCTTTATAGGAACCATTACTGCCTCGTTAGTTTCACCCTTTCATCACAATCTGTGTAAACAACAGTGTCTGAATCCTTTGATCATGTCTACCTACTGCCGATTATAAAGGCCCCAAACAGAGATTTGATGCTTGTGTGCCAGTTTAGTTGCAATATTTGGGAACATGAGGATTTAAAGCATTGAAAGTCAATTCAAACTCCGTCACAAACTCATTCAACTCGCTCTGCATCATGCATGCAGTTCATTGAAAGTCAATACCGTGAGAGAACACTAGGTGCACTAGGGCACCTTTGATTTCAGCCCCCACTGCCGCTCCCTGGATTGCGGGGATGTGAGGCTGTGTATTTTCGGCATATAACTCATCTACTATTCCCGTCAGGGCCACTCAAACAAGAAGGAGCCATGGAGGGAAAGGTGTCAAAACACTGAAACTGTTGGGGGGGGGGGGGGGGGGGGGGGAATGGTAATAATCTTCCTGCATCCCCGGCGGAGCTGTTTGCTGACGTCTTGACAGCGCAAAAAAAAATCTCACATTGACGTCGTGTCAAGCAGAGGGCCGTCAAACCAGCACATAGGCCACTTTAATGGCCGGCCGTCTTGTTTAGCATTTCTAACATCTGATTGTTCAAACCGGCGGTTAGGCCGGGTGGAGAATGCTAATGGTGTTTAGCCCTGACGCTGTGGGTGCTAAACACTGGGCGCCATACAGGGTTCTTCAGGCCGGAACACACCCGCCAGACATCATTAATCAAAACGCGTCAGTAAGGGACAGTTTCATGGGGTCTGGCTCACTTGGACTCCCACAGTGGGGGTAGGGAGCAGACAGCAGCACTCAGTTATCATCGCATTTTGTGGCATTTGTTTAAACAGAACTGGCAAAACTAAACTTGTTCTTTGAGAAAGAAAGGGCACACTTACACTCTATTAACATGATTATTGCAAAAAATGACAATCATTATTCCGCTAGGTATATATTAAAATAAAATTGTTTTATTGCACTTTTTCACCTAGGCTTATATTTTTACTTTCTGATCCTTATGAAGTTCAGTAAGTCAATCAGAGGCAGAGTAGGGCGGGTCTTGATCCATAATAACGCCTCATCTATGTCTTTACATTCTTGGCCGAGGCGTGTTCCCCCTCCCCCCCATAATTTGATATGCAAATTAGCGTGTGACATCATCTAGCAACTTTCTGAGCAGCCAATAGCGACTTTGCTTGGAAAGGAGTAGGCAACACTGTCATCATCACACATTATTTTCTGAAGACTTCATTTTTATGCATGCCTCTTTTAACACTATGGTCTCCTAAGACTGGATTACAAACTGCATGATTATGGAGTCGTAGCCACAAATGAATCACGACTTCTTGAACTAATTAAGTCCAAGGTTAGCGTCCCAGCCGAACCTTCTCATGAGGCTCCCGCAAGAAACGCAGTGAAGAAAAACTACAACGTGGGAATTTTGCAATATTCGACATACTTGTGTGGGATGGCTTAATTAGAGCTAAATCTGGTGGAAAATATTGTAATGCGTGTCTCCCTTTAGATGCTCGTTATGGAATGGGTTTGCATTGGGACCCCACATGTGATCTCGTCCATAAAGTAATGAATGCATAAACCCCCGATGTATTCAGTCTTAATACTGGTTTGTTATTCGTGAGAAAACATCTGAGAAGACATGAAGGCCTACAGAAAATCAGTGTAGCAATAAATGATTTATGGTTTTGAAATCCAATTCAAAGCCCCTGGTACACCTCAGGAAATGTGAAAGTGCACAGTTTGTTTCTATCTGATGTGAAATGTATTGAAGTTAGAATCTGCTGTACTGTATGTGAAAGTAGGCGAGGAGAAAAGATTGCATCCTAAATCTCCTGTGGCCTCTGAGTTTATCTCACCGAAATGTGGAGATAATGTAATAACATGCAAAAGATAAGATGTTTATTTTTTACAATAATACAAAAACATCCATATTGGTGTTTCACAAGGGTTCCCAAATCATGGACAAAATTCTGGCATTAGTATTTTTTAGAAATGAAACATCGTCCTTGGAAGTCTGATTCTAATCTGTGGCTATGTGCGAGGCCCTTAGCGGGATGAAAAACCTGTTCTGCTGGTAAATGAATGACTTCAGCAACTCACATCTTGATTGGACATGTCCCAGTAAGGCCGTTCCCCATAGGACATGACCTCCCACATGACAATGCCATAACTCCACACGTCACTTGCGGAGGTGAATTTACGATACTGGATGGCTTCTGTTGCGGTCCATCGGACGGGTATTTTTCCGCCCTGTTCAGTAAAATGCAGGTGAGTGGCGGGAGTAAAGATCAAATTCATTACATCCTGCATCTTCCCCTAAAACATCAATTAGAGAGAGTTGAGACGTTACACACGGGGTCAGCGAAAAAGACAAAAGTTTCCGACAAACTTGACAAACAAATTGAGCTTGTTTTGCATATTGAATGGCTGAGCGCCCACACGTCGACTCTATTTTCATGCATTGGCTGTGGCTTGATTAGAGTATTCCAACAGGGAGCTCTGAGGAGCGAAGGCAATATGGAGGCGGCTTAATTGACTCACAGTTGTTGTGTAGACGGCCTCCGGATCGTCGTCGATCACCCTCGACAGGCCGAAGTCCGACACTTTACATACGAGATTACTGTTGACAAGGATGTTTCGTGCGGCCAGATCTCGATGGACGTATCCCATATCGGAGAGATATCTCATCCCTGCTGCTATGCCCCGCAGCATCCCCACCAACTGGATGACTGTGAACTGCCCGTCGTGTTTCTGCGCGGCACAGAGGGAAGCAAGCCGGGTCAGCCATCTTCACTGACCATGAGGGAAAACTAGGTCACAGCACTGCAGCAGCGCTGGCACAGGAGTCATTATATTTATGCTATGCACACAAGTCCTGCTGCAGACTTCCTGCTGTCTGTAACACTTAGCCTGCTACAGACTTCCTGCTCTCTGTAACACTTAGCCTGCTACAGACTTCCTGCTGTCTGTAACACTTAGCCTGCTACAGACTTCCTGCTGTCTGTAACACTTAGCCTGCTACAGACTTCCTGCTGTCTGTAACACTTAGCCTGCTACAGACTTCCTGCTGTCTGTAACACTTAGCCTGCTGCAGACTTCCTGCTCTCTGTAACACTTAGCCTGTTACAGACTTCCTGCTGTCTGTAACACTTAGCCTGCTACAGACTTCCTGCTGTCTGTAACACTTAGCCTGCTGCAGACTTCCTGCTGTCTGTAACACTTAGCCTGCTACAGACTTCCTGCTGTCTGTAACACTTAGCCTGCTACAGACTTCCTGCTGGCTCTAACACTTAGCCTGCTACAGACTTCCTGCTGTCTATAACACTTAGCCTGCTACAGACTTCCTGCTGTCTGTAACACTTAGCCTGCTACAGACTTCCTGCTCTCTGTAACACTTAGCCTGCTACAGACTTCCTGCTGTCTGTAACACTTAGCCTGCTACAGACTTCCTGCTGTCTGTAACACTTAGCCTGCTGCAGACTTCCTGCTGTCTGTAACACTTAGCCTGCTGCAGACTTCCTGCTGTCTGTAACACTTAGCCTGCTGCAGACTTCCTGCTCTCTGTAACACTTAGCCTGTTTCAGACTTCCTGCTGTCTGTAACACTTAGCCTGCTACAGACTTCCTGCTGTCTGTAACACTTAGCCTGCTGCAGACTTCCTGCTGTCTGTAACACTTAGCCTGCTACAGACTTCCTGCTGTCTGTAACACTTAGCCTGCTACAGACTTCCTGCTGTCTCTAACACTTAGCCTGCTACAGACTTCCTGCTGTCTATAACACTTAGCCTGCTACAGACTTCCTGCTGTCTGTAACACTTAGCCTGCTACAGACTTCCTGCTCTCTGTAACACTTAGCCTGCTACAGACTTCCTGCTGTCTGTAACACTTAGCCTGCTACAGACTTCCTGCTGTCTGTAACACTTAGCCTGCTGCAGACTTCCTGCTGTCTGTAACACTTAGCCTGCTACAGACTTCCTGCTGTCTGTAACACTTAGCCTGCTGCAGACTTCCTGCTGTCTGTAACACTTAGCCTGCTGCAGACTTCCTGCTGTCTGTAACACTTAGCCTGCTGCAGACTTCCTGCTGTCTGTAACACTTAGCCTGCTGCAGACTTCCTGCTGTCTGTAACACTTAGCCTGCTGCAGACTTCCTGCTGTCTGTAGCACTTGGCCTGCTGCAGACTTCCTGCTGTCTGTAACACTTAGCCTGCTGCAGACTTCCTGCTGTCTGTAACACTTAGCCTGCTACAGACTTCCTGCTGTCTGTAACACTTAGCCTGCTGCAGACTTCCTGCTGTCTGTAACACTTGGCCTGCTGCAGACTTCCTGCTGTCTGTAACACTTAGCCTGCTACAGACTTCCTGCTGTCTGTAACACTTAGCCTGCTGCAGACTTCCTGCTGTCTGTAACACTTAGCCTGCTACAGACTTCCTGCTGTCTGTAACACTTAGCCTGCTGCAGACTTCCTGCTGTCTGTAACACTTAGCCTGCTACAGACTTCCTGCTGTCTGTAACACTTAGCCTGCTGCAGACTTCCTGCTCTCTGTAACACTTAGCCTGCTACAGACTTCCTGCTGTCTGTAACACTTAGCCTGCTACAGACCTCCTGCTGTCTGTAACACTTAGCCTGCTGCAGACTTCCTGCTGTCTGTAACACTTAGCCTGCTACAGACTTCCTGCTGTCTGTAACACTTAGCCTGCTGCAGACTTCCTGCTGTCTGTAACACTTAGCCTGCTACAGACTTCCTGCTGTCTGTAACACTTAGCCTGCTGCAGACTTCCTGCTGTCTGTAACACTTAGCCTGCTACAGACTTCCTGCTGTCTGTAACACTTAGCCTGCTGCAGACTTCCTGCTCTCTGTAACACTTAGCCTGCTACAGACTTCCTGCTGTCTGTAACACTTAGCCTGCTACAGACCTCCTGCTGTCTGTAACACTTAGCCTGTTACAGACTTCCTGCTGTCTGTAACACTTAGCCTGTTACAGACTTCCTGCTGTCTGTAACACTTAGAAAAGACTGATGGAAAGAATATTGTGTGTTTAGAAGGTGAGACTCACCCTGAGGAAAGCGTCTAATGAGCCGTTCTCCATATATTCAATCACAATCATCACTGGTTTTCCTGAATGAGGGAAAAAAAGGCAGGTAAAAAAATGTAGTTGATTAATTGATACATAAATGCTGTTTACTTACAAATGCTCCACTACCAACGACTACATGTACACAAAAACGCAGTCCACGTTATTTTTAGCTGTTTATTTGGCTTTTTAATTAAAAGTCACCATCTGCTCCTTTTATTACAGTGTCTAAATGAGAAAATGTTAAATAGGGAGGGTGGCTAATTTAATCAGATACAATGTCACTCTATGGTATTTTACCTCCCAAAGCTAAATATACTGTAATGCAATGGATTATCAACCAGTCACAGCATTTCCAAACTGTCTCATTGCATCAACATAAAACATTGCGCGTCTAACAACTAGAGTTGTTCCGATACCGATACCAGTCTTGAAAATGCCTCCGATACTGCCTAAAATGCTGGATCGGGTATCGGCGAGTTTCACACGGGATGAAATGTCCTTTTTACCGCAAATCAAAGGGTTTAACCTGAGCCAGGCCGTATTACAGTATACTCTGTATCGGCCGATACTCAATGTTCAGGTATCGGAATCGGTTTCGGTACGGAAAAAACGCTATCGGAACATCTCTACTAACAACATTACAAAAGAAAAAAGAGAAAGACATATTGCATTTTGAGTGTGCACATTTCCAGCCGGTTACCTCTGGTCACGACCCCCTCCAGGTGAACCACATTGGGATGGTCAAACTGACCCATGATGCTGGCCTCGCACAGAAAGTCCCGCCTCTGTTTCTCTGTGTAGCCCACTTTGAGCGTTTTGATGGCGACCGACACGTCCCGCTTCCCGGGCAGCTTGAGCCGGCCGCTGCACACCTCCCCGAACTCTCCTGTGTGAGGGGGAAAAACCATTCATGACTGAGGAGGGGGGTGGGGAATCAAGCACTTCACAATGACTAATGTATTAGTGTATTTTGAGACAAAGCAGCTGTGCTGTGCTGGAATACAAATTGGAGGAAGACATCTTGTTATACTCGGGGGAGTGTAAGCAGGACCTATAATAAGACATGCGAGAGATGCAGAGATACTGTCATTGACCGCCTCTGTAAAACCCGTGTGGCAGCGATTCTTCACCGGCGGCTATCTTTACTGCGTCTCTGAGACGGGCCCACACATTAATTGCAATGAACTTTTTTCCCCTCTTCGCAATTGCCCTATCAATATACAGCATGAAGCTGTGTCCCCATTCAAGGTGTAAATATTTGGCTGTCAGTGTGATATATGAGAGCACAGAGTGACTAAACAGAAAGAGAGAGAGAGAGAGAGAGAGAGAGAGAGAGAGACATGGGGTAACAGAAAGAGAGAGAGAGAGAGAGAGAGACATGGGGTAACAGAAAGAGAGAAAGAGAGCGAGAGACATGGGGTAACAGAAAGACAGAGAGAGAGAGAGAGAGAGAGAGAGAGAGAGAGAGAGAGAGAGAGAGAGAGAGAGACATGGGCTAGGCTCACCTGCTCCTATAACCCGCTCAATTTTAATACAGGAGGCATCCAGCTCCTTGGCAAATTGATGGACAGCCCTGCTGGGGTCCTCGTAGGTTTCGGGGTCGATGTAGGTTTTGGTGCCTGGAAATTTAACTGTAGAAAGGTAAGAGGATTACTGTTACGATTAAATATGCACACTGCGCACAGGCCGCACGCTTTGACAGGCAAACGGTTACCAAGACTCCGCGATTCAGAGGGAGTCAGCTCGGTGTCAAAGGGTTTCTCACACGGGGAGAAATTCATCACAAAAGACAAAGCAAGATTTTGGTAACCCATGCATGGCTGTCAGCCACCTCTCACCTCCCTCCTCTAGTCCAGACTCCCCCTGCTTCAGACTCATCTGCCTCTGGTCTGCAGCACGTCAAGTTATCATGCTTTGTGGTTTCACACCGCATGATCACTTAGTGAACGGCAAATATCTACAGAATGAACTCACTGATGGAATAAATATCTACAGAATGAACTCAGTGATGGAATAAATATCTACAGAATGAACTCACTGATGGAATAAATATCTACAGAATGAACTCAGTGATGGAATAAATATCTACAGAATGAACTCACTGATGTAATAAATATCTACAGAATGAACTCACTGATGTAATAAATATCTATAGAATGAACTCACTGATGGAATAAATATCTATAGAATGAACTCAGTGATGGAATAAATATCTACAGAATGAACTCAGTGATGTAATAAATATCTACAGAATGAACTCACTGATGGAATAAATATCTACAGAATGAACTCACTGATGGAATAAATATCTACAGAATGAACTCAGTGACAGAATAAATATCTACAGAATGAACTCACTGATGTAATAAATATCTACAGAATGAACTCACTGATGTAATAAATATCTACAGAATGAACTCACTGATGGAATAAATATCTACAGAATGAACTCAGTGATGGAATAAATATCTACAGAATGAACTCACTGATGTAATAAATATCTACAGAATGAACTCACTGATGTAATAAATATCTATAGAATGAACTCAGTGATGTAATAAATATCTACAGAATGAACTCACTGATGGAATAAATATCTACAGAATGAACTCAGTGATGTAATAAATATCTACAGAATGAACTCAGTGATGTAATAAATATCTACAGAATGAACTCACTGATGTAATAAATATCTACAGAATGAACTCACTGATGGAATAAATATCTACAGAATGAACTCACTGATGTAATAAATATCTACAGAATGAACTCAGTGACAGAACGGCACCTCGGGCAGGGATTTCAAATCTGTCTTCAAACGGAAAATTAAGTCTTGCTTTTACCGTGAAATTTCAAATAACAATGGTGTGGGAATAGTTCATGAATATGCATGAGGGGGGGGGGGGGGTGGTGGTGGTGTAGAAGTAGTCTGAAGAAAAACAACACAACCGATGTAGAAAAGGTTAGAGAAAGGCCAGAGACGAGGTAAGAAGTCAAGCTAATATTTCCAACAAAACCCTAAATTTGCAGCAAATTACAGTATTATGCACTCAGTCAACAGACTACTCTTAGGAACTATTGCACTGTGCATTTTAAATTCCTCTGATAACAATATAACCTGTCAACTTTACAATTTAACGAGATACTACCAGCATACACTAGATCAACGCTGGAACGGCCGCAGTAAAACAGCATCATTGAACAGCTCGTAGCTGGAGCAGAACACAACAGGCATATTCTCTGCCTGAGTGTAAAGACGTGGTTGGCCGATCCAACGCGGGTGTAAAATAAATACAACACACGCATTGTGCTCAGGCGAGGCCACGCTGGCAGCTGAGAAACCCCCTCCACTGGCTCCCATAATTGCTTCGTCCATCCAAGATGTCAGCTGATCTGATAGGAGATGGCTTATCACCAACGTCCTCGCGCGCTACACGCCAGACAAATTGGCTCGACGTGTCGAGTTCGCACGCTATCTGGCTCGTGTCGCCCGGGCAGCCTCTCCGTCGTTTGATATTGCCGAGCGAATCCCGCCATTAAAAGCGCGGCGCTCTCCTTGTTTGTGTGCCATGTTTTTCGCAGGTTGGACCTGTGTGCTGCGTCTGCCGAGGCTGATCTGTCAGACACTTAGCGGTTATCCTACCTGGGCTCACCACCAGGGCTCTGGCTCTGCTGCTTTAGCGCTGCTGCTCTGTGACACCGCGTGACCCTTTGTTTCTAAATCAGCAGTGTGCCTACAGCACGGATCATTACAGCTGTCTGCAGCCTGCATCTCCAGGGGCATCATTAAGGGTGCTGGATCGCCGTGGAAACAAACCTCTCTTACCCAATAGAAGGCTTCTTAACACATTCACTGCCAGCCATTTTTTTTTACTGTAGGTAGCTTCTGCCAAGCCGTTTTTTGAGGATTCTGGCTCATTTTACAAGAGCCGAGGATAATTTTCTGCTTGGACTTTGTGAACACGAAGTTCACAAAAGTACTAATAGAATGTGTGCTTTCTCTGTCTAAAAGAGTTAGTTTGTAGAGTTAGTAGTTATGTAGGTATTAGCCGTTGAGTACAGCATGGTTTCAGCGTGTGAGACAGGAAGCTGAGATAATCGCAGTTTTGTGAAATTCAATCAAACAGGCAGAACAGTCACTTTAACCATTTATTTTTGGCATCAGTGAGAGATCAGACATCTGAACAATATAGTTATGAACACCCTCTCCTTTAAACTCCTCCCTCCATGGGCGTGTCTGGTGGCGTTTGTCACAAGCCAGTTTCTCCTGCCTGTCTGAGCAGTGAGCAGCCTCCCTCTCTGGCGGCCCCTCGTCGGCGAGTGTGGCGAGTGTGGACTGTGGATGGGACTCAATCGTTTCTTGGATTTTCGGTTGAGAGCTTTGATGAAGCTTTGTGCGATTCTAGGCTTTATGCTGCCCACCCAGTCTATTTTTGGAACCCTCCACCGTTGTGCGCCGGTGTGCAGCAGCGTGAAAGCGTTTTCGCCTACAGTATGAGAATGAGGCTCGTTCGTTTCTGGGTTTTCGGAATGCGTGCGATTCTGGCCTTTCTGTGTAAAATAGATTATACACATTCAATACTTCCAATATTTTTATAGGAGACGGGGGGAGCGTTGATCCACGCCCGACCGTCAATTTTTTTATTTTTATTTTTAAGACGAGATATCTCGTCTTTGGCACTCAACGGTTGGATTCTGTAAGACGAGATATCTCGTCATTGGCAGTCAACGTGTTAAGGGAGAACCCCGAACCAAGCAAGCTGTGTACCCTTCATCCCCAGCAGACGCTCTGCTCAAACTGTCTGCCTTTTAAAAGCCTTTTTTACATTTCTACTAGAGAAGTGTTCTTCCTCGCGGCTCGGCCCTCCGCTCCCTCTCTGACAATGTGTTTGCAGTTTCATGGACTTTGACGTCTTCATCTCACCAGCTTTTGGTCTAAGAAGGAGCCAATCGCCAGCAGATGTTCGCCTGATTGTTCCCAGCTTTGACTCAAATCAAGAGCATCAAATGAACTGGGACAAAGCAGGAACGCTCGTCCTGGGGTTTTGAGGCACGCTCTGCTGTGCCAGTATGCAGTGACTGAGATCTTTACGTGTGTGGGCGGTTGTGTGTGTATGTGTGTGTATGTGTGTGTGTACGTGTGTGTGTGTGTACGTGTGTGTGTGTGTATGTGTGTGTGTGTGTGTGTACATGTGTGTGTGTGTGTGTGTGTCTAAGCTGATGAATGCAGGCACTCACATTGGAAGTAGAGTTCCTCGTCTCCCTCCTGGTCCGCCTTGCTGTACCCGCAGTGCCTTCACACGGGGGGGGGGGGGGAGGGGTGAGAGGAAGACAGTCTCAGAATCAACTGATTGTGCGGCAGGAAATAAACACGCTAATTTACAAGAATGTTAATGCGGCGACTAAACGCCGTGCGTGACACGTCTCTTAAGATAGCAACGCCGAGCGGCACCGCACGGGCTGCCAACCCGAGCAGCACTAGCATGGGAAATAGCTGGGCTCTGTGAGCACACAGCCTGATCTCCAGTCGGCATAATAACCTCTAACATTTCTAATAATGCATGCACTGTAAAGGGCTGTTCAACATGTCATGTAATATTAATTTGTCATATTAACGTGTTGAAGGTTCCCTCAAGCACAAGGCTGCTCTTTGAGCAGAAGAAGAAAGGGAAAAAACGTGGGGGAGGGGGGGGGTTGGTGTAGGAAGGTGCAGTAAGCCACAAGATGACAGACATGCAGCTAGATGGATGTACTGTACATGTAAATGACATGTGTGTAGCGTGTGTCGACACCAGGGGTCGCCAAACTACGGCCCGCGGGCCAAACTACGGCCCACTGCCCGTTTTTAAGTGGCCCGCATGAATTTAGAAAATAAATAAATAATAATTGCTAATAACTTTTCCGTTTTTCCGTTTTAAAGTTTTCGAATTCTCCCCATTTCGTTTTTTCAATTTAAAACCATTGAAAATGGGTTATACTTGAGTACCCTGACTTGGTCTATTTATTTTTAAACATTTTTAATACTGAATGAATGTTTAATACTAATGTTATGTTAAATTATCTCTGTTGGCACAGGAAAAGAACATTTGAAAAAATTGTAATAGGTGAGCACATCAATAAACTATGTGTCATATATTTATTTAGGTAGAAATTACATTTTTGATGGCACAAGGGTTTTCTGGTCCAATTTTTTTCCCGCGAAAACTGCTGAGCTTATATAGTTTGGCCCGCGACTCCTTCTAGTTTTCTCTATGCGGCCCCACAACCCAAAAGTTTGGCCACCCCTGGTCTACACTGTTCACACCGCACGCACACGCACGAAATGGCCCCATGCATGGGAGGCAGGCTGTGATGTCACCCGATGAAGGGAAGAGGAAGTGGCGTTCGTGCGGGGGAAGTGTGTGAGTGAAGGGCAGTGATGAGGGCTGAAGTGATGCTGGAGGAGAGGGAGGAGATACGTCCTCCTGCCACCATGACACAGGAGCAGCAACACACATTCTCACAGAGAACATTTCAAAACTTTTCCAGGACTTTTCAAGGACCCACAATAGAATGTCCATGTAATGCGAGGCAGTGACTCTGAACTGCATCACATGACTGTTAAGTAGCTACATGGAAGCTATTGTAATAAAACATGCATTTTCCATTAAAAAGATGTCCATATAAAAATATACAAGAGGCACTAAAATCCAACATAAAGAGGTGTGTCCTATTTATCCAGTGTCCATGTTATGTTAATGTTATCCATTAATCCACACAATTTCCATGGCTTTTCCAAAACTATCCAAGAATTTATTTTCTAATTCCATGACTTTTCCAGGTCTGGAAAACAAGATTTTGAAATGCCATGACTTTTCCAGGTTTTCCATGACTGTGGGAACCCTCACTCACTCGGACATTCTCTCTCGCACACACACACACACACACACACACACACAAGTGCGCACGTACACACACACACACACACACACACACACACACACACACACACACACAGACACACAGACACACACACACACACACACACACACACACAGATGGAGCCGAACCCCTTATCACTATTGAGTAGGGGTGTCACGATATTTCGTCGCACGATATATCGCGATATCGAAACGTCACGATATGCGTATCGTCAGAAAAAAATTATATCGTAAAAAAAAAAAAAAAAAAATTGCTCCTGAATAATAATAGAACAAATTTAGCAGAATCAACACGCATGAGTGAGGGGTAGACTACTACTGGCATGGCAAAACAGCTCAAGGGGTACATAATATTACATAAGTTTAGGGACCATTGAGCATGAGTTATTTAAGAAATAGATTGTATACTTTATTTTTCTTTCACCATGCAACAAACATTTAGTTTGTGACAGTGTGACACATTCTATTGCAAGAGAAGCATTATCTTCCATGTTGTTTTCTAGTTATTATAATAACAATCTCCAAAAACAGCATTTGTTTTGCATTTTGTGTATTTCAAATGAAAGACTATTTTTCCAGTATTTTCCCAGGGCTCCCTTGGAAAGAGGTTTCGATTTCAACGGGACTCACATGGTTAAATAAATGATAAATAAATACATCAAAATTATTTCCTTTTGTTAAAAAAAATATTGTTAAAATATCGTATCGTATCGTTATCGTGAACCCAATATCGTGTATCGTATCGTATCGTGAAATTAGTGTATCGTGACACCCCTACTATTGAGTACATGTCTCATAATGGCTCCATTACGACCCCCCCCCCCAAAAAGAAGAGGAAAAGGTAAAATAAGCAGAAAGATGTGAATATGTGTTCAGTGAGGGTGGAGTGGAAAATGATGCGTCACAAGCCATTAGCACAGCATGCCACAGGATGATGCACGTGTGTGTGTGTGTGTGGACGACTCCATGTCTATGGAGGCCTGTGAGTGACAGAAAGGCTAATTGAGCAGCGGAGACAGACTCACAGGAGCGGAGAGTCAATGGGGCCCGCGAGAGCGTACCTTCTCCCGATGATGAAGCCAAACACCATGAACACCAGGATGATGGTCCCGGCCACGGCCACCACCGCGATGATGATGACGGGGTTCTGCTCGCTGGAGACGATCGCTGCTGAGGAGACACATGCAGGAAGACAGAAAGACACACTGTGAAACACTGTGGACTGTACAACACATATGGACCGAGCCACTGTGACCGTCGCCATCTTGGTTTTCTTGGAGCCAGAACAGTGACCATAATTTGGACGAGGAGAGCAGCAGCCTGCTATTGGTCCGCCATTGTCAAGCTGTGCGATCACTGGACAGGCGACCTGTCAATCACAGCCCCAAAACATAGTCTGATTTATCGTCTATTTGACTCTAAATGGGACCATAATTGACTAATTGAACATGATGCTGTATTGAAGAAGACTTGAAACTAGTGATTGAGATCATAAACTCATTAGGAAAGTGTTTACTGAGGTCATGAATCAGGTGAGAAGTCAGGTCATTTCCCCATTCACTTCTATACAATCTAACTTTTTTTTGCAGCCATACAGTACAGTTGTCATGAATGGTGAAATTAGCTATAGAGAGAGACCCTTTCATGTACCATGTGTGTTTCTGCATTTTAACATGGGGCTGAATGGGGAATGACTCCCTTTTGGAGCCAGCCTCAAGTGGCCATTCGAGCAACTGCGGTTTTTGGCACTTCCGCGTTGGCATTTTCAGAACCGAAGGTTGGGGCTTGAGTGTGAACGTCAGTACATCAAAGCCTGACGATCTGCAGGACAGAACCGAGCCCTATGATATGAGTGACATGCCCCCTCCCTCTCTCTCTCTCTCTCCTGCCCCTCTGAGAGAGAGAAAGAGAGAGTGAGAGAGTGAGAGAGTGAGAGAGTGAGAGAGTGAGAGAGAGAGAGAGAGTGAGACGAGGAGGGACGTTTCTATTTTGGAGCCGTCCTCATACACACGGCTCTACTGTTTCAGAAAGTGGGCTTAATAGTCCCAGGCGGCCTCGGCGATGCCCTTCATCTCAAACAAAGACACATTCAGGTTGGATTGTTTTTCCCCGCGCAGCAGCAGGGCTCTCACAGTGCAGCAGCAGCAGGGCTCTTACAGTGCAGCAGCAGCAGGGCTCTCACAGTGCAGCAGCAGCAGCAGGGCTCTCACAGTGCAGCAGCAGCAGCAGCAGGCTCTCACAGTGCAGCAGCAGCAGGGCTCTCAGAGTGCAGCAGCAGCAGGGCTCTTACAGTGCAGCAGCAGCAGCAGGGCTCTCACAGTGCAGCAGCAGCAGGGCTCTCATAGTGCAGCAGCAGCAGGGCTCTCAGAGTGCAGCAGCAGCAGGGCTCTCACAGTGCAGCAGCAGCAGGGCTCTCACAGTGCAGCAGCAGCAGCAGGGCTCTCAGAGTGCAGCAGCAGCAGGGCTCTCAGAGTGCAGCAGCAGCAGGGCTCTCACAGTGCAGCAGCAGCAGCAGGGCTCTCACAGTGCAGCAGCAGCAGGGCTCTTACAGTGCAGCAGCAGCAGGGCTCTTACAGTGCAGCAGCAGCAGCAGGGCTCTCACAGTGCAGCAGCAGCAGCAGAGTGCAGCAGCAGCAGCAGGGCTCTCACAGTGCAGCAGCAGCAGGGCTCTCATAGTGCAGCAGCAGCAGCAGGGCTCTCACAGTGCAGCAGCAGCAGCAGGGCTCTCACAGTGCAGCAGCAGCAGCAGGGCTCTCACAGTGCAGCAGCAGCAGCAGGGCTCTCACAGTGCAGCAGCAGCAGCAGGGTTCTCACAGTGCAGCAGCAGCAGCAGGGCTCTCACAGTGCAGCAGCAGCAGCAGGGCTCTCATAGTGCAGCAGCAGCAGCAGGGCTCTCACAGTGCAGCAGCAGCAGCAGGGCTCTCACAGTGCAGCAGCAGCAGCAGGGCTCTCACAGTGCAGCAGCAGCAGCAGGGCTCTCACAGTGCAGCAGCAGCAGCAGGGCTCTCACAGTGCAGCAGCAGCAGCAGGGCTCTCACAGTGCAGCAGCAGCAGGGTTCTCACAGTGCAGCAGCAGCAGCAGGGCTCTCACAGTGCAGCAGCAGCAGGGCTCTCAGTCTCACAGTGCAGCAGCAGCAGGGCTCTCACAGTGCAGCAGCAGCAGGGCTCTCACATTGCAGCAGCAGGGCTCTCACAGTGCAGCAGCAGGGCTCTCAGTCTCACAGTGCAGCAGCAGCAGGGCTCTCACAGTGCAGCAGCAGCAGGGCTCTCACATTGCAGCAGCAGGGCTCTCACATTGCAGCAGCAGGGCTCTCACATTGCAGCAGCAGGGCTCTCACAGTGCAGCAGCAGGGCTCTCAGTCTCACAGTGCAGCAGCAGCAGGGCTCTCACAGTGCAGCAGCAGCAGCAGGGCTCTCAGTCTCACAGTGCAGCAGCAGCAGGGCTCTCAGAGTGCTTAGACTGTTTTGCGTTGACAAACTGCCGATTGCTCCTGAAGAATGGCTCGCCGTAGCTCCGCACATAAGGTGTATGTATCAGGTGTATGAGGTCGGGGGAAATTCATGCATTTTAAATCAAGTAGATCTGCGCTGTATAAATACTCGGAAAGAGACTAATGATTATCCGCGGCCTGTCTGGAGCGGACAGCAGCTAGCCTCATCGCCAGTAAAAATGTAGTGACACCAGCGATCAGCTGGCTGAATATCTCCCTAATTGCCTATTGTGGGAGGAGCTAATAGCATCCAATTGTCCAATTACAAACTTGTAGCTTTGCGTACGCCCTCTTGAGACATTGATATGAAAGGGCAGGCTTTCTATGTGTGTGCAAGGACACTTCCACTGGAGCAAACTTGTGAACTTCTTGTCACAGGACATAATCCGTGTAGGTGTGTGTGTGTGTGTGGTGGGGGGAGCAGAGAAGAGGGAGAGAGAGACAGAGAGAAAGAGAGAGAGAGGCAGAGAGAGAGAGGCAGAGAGAGAGAGAGAGAGAGAGGTAGAGAGAGAGAGAGAGGCAGAGAGAGAGAGAGAGAGAGAGAGAGAGAGGTAGAGAGAGAGAGAGAGGCAGAGAGAGAGAGAGAGAGGCAGAGAGAGAGAGAGAGAGAGAGAGGCAGAGAGAGAGAGAGAGAGAGGCAGAGAGAGAGAGAGAGAGGTAGAGAGAGAGAGGCAGAGAGAGAGAGAGAGGTAGAGAGAGAGAGAGAGAGGCAGAGAGAGAGAGAGAGAGAGAGGCAGAGAGAGAGAGAGGCAGAGAGAGAGAGAGAGAGAGGCAGAGAGAGAGAGAGAGAGGTAGAGAGAGAGAGGCAGAGAGAGAGGAGAGAGGTAGAGAGAGAGAGAGAGAGGTAGAGAGAGAGAGAGGCAGCGAGAGAGAGAGAGAGAGAGGCAGAGAGAGAGAGAGAGAGGCAGAGAGAGAGAGAGAGAGGTAGAGAGAGAGAGAGAGGCAGAGAAGAGAGAGAGAGAGAGGCAGAGAGAGAGAGAGAGGCAGAGAGAGAGGCAGAGAGAGAGAGAGAGAGGTAGAGAGAGAGAGAGAGAGGCAGAGAGAGAGAGAGAGAGGCAGAGAGAGAGAGGCAGAGAGAGAGAGAGAGAGAGGCAGAGAGAGAGAGAGGAGAGGTAGAGAGAGAGAGGCAGAGAGAGAGAGAGAGGTAGAGAGAGAGAGAGAGAGGCAGAGAGAGAGAGAGAGAGAGAGGCAGAGAGAGAGAGAGGCAGAGAGAGAGAGAGAGAGAGGCAGAGAGAGAGAGAGAGAGGTAGAGAGAGAGAGGCAGAGAGAGAGGGAGAGAGGTAGAGAGAGAGAGAGAGAGGTAGAGAGAGAGAGATGGCAGCGAGAGAGAGAGAGAGAGAGGCAGAGAGAGAGAGAGAGGAGGCAGAGAGAGAGAGAGGAGAGGTAGAGAGAGAGAGAGGCAGAGAGAGAGAGAGAGAGAGGCAGAGAGAGAGAGAGAGAGGCAGAGAGAGAGAGAGAGAGAGAGAGAGAGAGAGGGCAGAGAGAGAGAGAGAGAGAGGGATGCAGAGAGAAGAGGCAGAGAGAGAGAGAGAGGCAGAGAGAGAGAAAGCGAGAGAGGCCAGAGAGAGAGAGAGAGGCATAGACGAGAGAGAGATGAGAGAGAGAGAGGAGAGAGAGAGAGAGAGAGAGAGAGAGAGAGAGGCAGAGATAGAGAGAGAGAGAGAGCAGAGAGCGAGAGTGAGAGCGAGAGAGAGAGGCAAGAGAGAGAGAGAGAGGCAGAGAGAGAGAGAGAGAGAGGCAGAGAGAGAGAGAGAGGGGCAGAGAGAGAGGAGAGAGAGAGACGAGAGAGAGAGAGAGGCAGAGAGCGAGAGTGAGAGCGGAGGGCGAGAGAGAGGCAGAGAGAGAGAGAGAGGCAGAGAGAGAGAGAGAGAGAGGCAGAGAGAGAGAGAGAGGGCAGAGAGAGAGAGCGAGAGAGAGAGAGAGAGAGAGAGAGGCAGAGAGAGAGAGAGGGCAGAGAGAGAGAGAGAGAGAGAGAGAGAGAGAGAGAGGCAGAGAGAGAGAGAGAGGCAGAGAGAGAGAGAGAGGCAGAGAGAGAGAGAGGGGGCAGAGAGAGAGAGAGAGAGAGAGAGAGAGAGAGGCAGAGAGAGAGAGAGAGAGAGAGCCCTGAGACTGAAGTTGCCGGCCTGACCTAATGAATTAGGAGTGAATGAATAAGAGACTAATGGGCTCTTTCATAAAGCAGCTTTCAAATGAGAGAAAAGCTGATGCATCAACTATTCTAACAACAAGAAGTTTGCCCGCCTTCCTAATGTGTTTCCATGTTATGACGCCATTCATTCTGATCCGGAATACAAACAACTCTCAACACACACCATCAGTCACCAGAACTCACCACCACTCGCTCCGACAATTAGGGCAAATCGAATGTAACTGATTAGATTTAAATGCGTTTATTCTCTTGACGGCACCTTGTCCGTCTGCTTAGTAATTTTCCCCATGACGTTTTGTCAGTATGAAATAAAAGCAATTTGTGTTTGATTGCTTGAAAGCAAATAATTTCCCTGGGCTATTTACTACAGTGGCATGTTGGAGAAATGTGTCTGGAACATGAACAGGTTGGTGCGATGTGCCGATCCATCGGGGTGGTCCAACTCTGCCTTGGGGACTGATCCTAATGGCCTCTGTGGGCTTTCCATTAAAAGGGAGGGAAGTGATGCGTTTCTGACAGCAGCCAACAGGAGCCTGCTAAAACCATACTGATCATGTGACCTCACATTCTGAACAGTAGCCTGCTAAAACCATACTGAGCATGTGACCTCACGTTCTGTTTCCTTCTGCAGATCAGTCTGGCCTCCCACCCACATCCAGCGATTTCCGATAAATTACACATACGAAGAAAAGAGCGCCACCTACAGAAACTTCATCAACAGAAAAACCCAAGGAGAAAGACATCACAGTCCCGCCCACGCTGTTTGATTGACAGGTGATCTGCAGCAATAGTAGTGCAAGCAGCATGTGTGTGTTGTGTTGTGTTGTGTTGTGCTGTGCTGTGCTGTGCTGTGTTGTGTTGTGTTGTGTTGTGCTGTGTTGTGTTGTGCTGTGTTGTGTTGTGTTGTGCTGTGCTGTGTTGTGCTGTGTTGTGTTGTGTTGTGTTGTGTTGTGCTGTGCTGTGCTGTGCTGTGTTGTGTTGTGTTGTGCTGTGCTGTGTTGTGTTGTGTTGTGTTGTGCTGTGTTGTGTTGTGCTGTGTTGTGTTGTGTTGTGTTGTGTTGTGTTGTGCTGTGCTGTGTTGTGTTGTGTTGTGTTGTGTTGTGTTGTGCTGTGTTGTGTTGTGTTGTGTTGTGCTGTGTTGTGTTGTGCTGTGCTGTGTTGTGTTGTGCTGTGCTGTGTTGTGTTGTGTTGTGTTGTGCTGTGTTGTGTTGTGTTGTGTTGTGCTGTGTTGTGTTGTGTTGTGTTGTGCTGTGTTGTGTTGTGTTGTGTTGTGCTGTGTTGTGTTGTGTTGTGTTGTGTTGTGTTGTGTTGTGCTGTGTTGTGTTGTGTTGTGTTGTGTTGTGTTGTGTTGTGTTGTGCTGGGTGCAGCGGACCTGAGGCCTCCTCCTTGGTGGTGATCTCCAGTCTGGGGCCGTAGGTGCCGTAGCCGGCCGCTGTGAAAGCTCTGATCTGGAAGACGTAGGCCGTGCTGGGCTTCAGGTTGTTCACCGTGGCCGAGGTGGACCTGGACTTCACCGTGGAGTAGATGCGGTCCTTCTGATCCTGCACAGGGAAGAAATCACGTTTCATTCCAAAAAACCAGATAGCCCATCTGAAAGTATAAAGCTTCTAAATTGAGCACTATTGAAGTTGTGGTTATCTTAATTCCCTTGCTTCTAAAACAAATAGACTTCAGAGGATGCAATTACCTCCACTTTGCTAATGGAATGAACATGATTTAACAGTGATTCACCCAAATGCTAGTCTCACTTGCCAGACTACTGTATCTCCGTTTCACGCTGCACCAGCGCAGGAGAGAGTCTGGCTCCTCTTACTCTCACTCCGGTATAGCAGGGGAAAAAGGCTCTGTTATCTTTACAACCATCCACCGAAAGCAGGCCTGCTTTATTGCACAATCCAAATCTTTGTCAAAACTGGTCATTTTCTGCGTGTAGGTTGCTAGCTTGCTAGCTAGCGTTGTTGTTGTCACAGCGGCAGATTCATTTGAGAGCGACACACAGGGACTGAAATGGTCACTCAGCACCAATGGCTTCTCCAATGGCTGCTTCCAGTCAGTCAGACTCCCCAAATGCATATGAATTTTTTGGGAGAAACCATGCAAATTTATTTTAAAATTCGGTCTTCATGAGAATGAAAATAACCGATTTGCCGATTTCATATAAAACTATGAAATAATCAGAAGTGTAAAAAAAAAATATCAAAACTATCTTATATTTTATTTCAGATTCTTTTTTGGAGCCTGGATGGATGTTTTGCACACAAAGGCATCAACTTCACTTCTTCTATTTGTGTAAGAAACAACCATTGAAGCATAAACCATTACATCCAAATGGCTTTGAGAGAATGAGAAACACAGAACATTCAGTAAGATGTGTCCAGACGTTGGACTGGTCGTGTACGACAGCATCTTCCACATCAATACATCGTTTTGGATGCACAGGCTGCACACACATTGTGTATTTTGCCGTGGTTGTGTCAATGTTTCGCTCGGCCCAAAGCCCAAATGGAATGCCAGGGTCTGTTAGGGGTGTAGTCCTTGTTCCCAATGTTCCACTTTTACAGCCGGGCAGAGCACAGCCACAGTACGTGACACAGGGGAGCCATTCCTCCGTGCAGCCAACAGCACCGGCCTGCACAGCCCAGCTACCCAGAGCCTTTGATTTGTGGGCTTAAAACTTGTTGTGTAAAACGCTGCTATGTCCAGACTGAAAACACACGGGGAAGCAGCGGCGTACCCTACTACGTGAAGGGGAGAAGGAGATAACAGTAGCGGCTTGTTAATTGTGCCATGTGTGCTAGCATGTGTGCTAGCATGTGTGCTAGCATGTGTGCTAGCATGTGTGTGGGGGTGGCTGTGAAGGACTACAGGCTGATTACAATCTTATGGGCATCTCATTCATTATCGCAATTATGAGACAAAGAAGGTCCTCTCCAAATCTACAGAACTGCACTCACAGCAGCAGGCGAAGACTAAATGAAGAGCAGGCAAAAAGCGAGTGGCGAAGCCGAGCGATGGAGGGACAGGGGCGGTTCATAAAGACGCACACATTCAGACACACAGACACTGACACATGCACAACATACAAGATTGCACGGTTCCCACACCTTTTAAACATCAAATTCAAGGACTTTCCAAGCACAAATTCCCTCAAATTCAAGGACCCACCACGGCATAGTGTTGAGACACGGATCAAGGTTCATTACTGTTACAGAAGCTCACAGACGTCAATTAAAAAGAGAGAGAGAGGCTTGAATGTGTGAACACTTCTCCACTGTGCTGTTACATGTTAAATGTGCTGTTACATGTTAACTGTGCTGTTACATGTCACTGTGCTGTTACATGTTCAGTAAAAAAGTAAAGTAAAAAACAACAACTTCAGACTACATCCTAAAGAAGGATGTTTGTGTTGCTATGTGTGTGGGTTGGATCCCAGATTTATGTTTTTACATAGTTTTTATATTTTTTAAGTTCACAATGAAATGGCCATGTTACTAAAGGCTTTTTGCCATTAGAGTGCCTATTGGACCTTTCTTTCTTTTTTGAACGTCACAATATATCTACTGTATTCTTGCACAAAATATATCAATTCAAGCACGTTCAATGAGCCATGTCTATTTACGTCTATTAAAAGACAAAACTTTCAAGGATTTCATGGACCCGTAGGAACCCTGCATGCAAGATGGAGCGTCCATCAGCGCTTTACCTTTTCATAGTATTTGATTTCGTATTCGGTGATGACTCCGTTGGGTTGCTGGGGCTCCTGCCAGGAGAGCTGGATGCTGCGCTGCTGAACTTTCTCCTTGATCACCTCGCTGACCTGTGAGGGCGCTGTGCAAACAACCAGACAGACAGACAGACATGTCAATAAGCACCAGGGCAAACCCTCTCTGCACACACACACACACACACACACACGCATACGCCCAGGTACAACCAGGCGCACACAGAGCTCCTCTCCCTCTCTGCACGCACACGCACACCACACACCCAGGCACAATCAGGCGCACACAGAGCTCCTCTCCCTCTCTGCACGCACACGCACACACCCAGGCACAATCAGTCGCACACAGAGCCGCTCTCTCTGCGCTCTGTCTCTCTGAGCCACTGAGCTGATGAATATTCACACTGCCGTTCCTAAATGTTTACACCTCATGATCGAAATTTCAATTATGCTGCAAACAGCGGAAGCTCGCGTTCTCCCAGCCAGCGTGAAAACTGCAACATGGAGATTATCAATGGCAATTTGGTTCAATTAATTCCTGCGTTGCCGCGGGAGCTTCTTCTCCCTGATGACTGAGGGACAGGGATGCACCTGTAACCTTATGGCACCTGTCTGATGCACGGCAATTATCTGTTGTTCTCTGCACGACTCGTTTCAAGTGTCTGGCTCCTGTATTGAGTGCTTCCACATTTAAATAACAAATGTATACACTGCCATACTTTTTTTTACTGTCAATTCCCGAAGTTAAGTGATGTGACTGAACTCATGCAGATGAAGCCTATAAGCCCACTGTTGTCATGTAATGCTTCTTATTATGGCTCTATCTATTGCAAGCACGACTACCAAAGAGTATAGAAGCCAAGAAGAGACTAAGCTCTGATGCTTTTTTGACAACACCGCTGTCGCAATTTCTGATTGAAAAGGACTCCTATTGTGTGTCTGTGTGAAGCCCTGACAGGGAGGGAGAGAGAGAGAAACCCCGGCAGCAGACGCACCTATTTCTTGTCAAATGCACTGGATTCAACACATTAACGTTGCTTCACACGGTCAGAAAAAGTCGCCAGATTTGTCGCCAGTGGGGTCTGAAAAGTAGCTAAATATAGCGACAAAGTTGCCGAGTTAGCAACACTGGTTATTAACACGTTCACTGCCAAGGACGTGTTAACACGTTTTCAGAATCCAGCTGTTGACTGCCAACGACGTGTTAACACGTTTTCAGAATCGATTTTTTTTTTTGACGGTGGGACGTTGATCTAACCCTTTTACGTCTCCTACACCAGAATTGGAGGTATTGAATGTGTATAATCTATTTTACCGACCCACTGAGTGTCGACATGTCTCTCCACAGTAGAAAGAGGCGACCCAAAACTGGAGGGAAAAGCGCGAGGAAGCCGTTCTCATACTGTAAAATTGATGGCGAAAACGCTTTCACTTTCGCGCTGATGCACAGCGGTGGCAACGGTGGGGGGTTCCAAGAATAGATTGGATGCACACTTTGAAACACGCAGCATAAATATGACCAGAATCGCATCAAAGCTCTCAACCAAAACTCCACGAAACGAGCGAGTCCACCCAGACTTCCTCAAACAGCGGCCGCGCAAACAGGCAGCAGCCAGGCAGCAGCAACTTCGTTGTGACACGCCCGCTGGAGAGCCAGGGAGGCAGGAGGAGAACACACACGGAGGGAGGAGTTGGAAGCAGAGGGGGGTTTCCTGCTGTTATGGAGGAAATTACTGTTCAAAACTATTGTTTAGATGTCTGACTCTTACTGATGCCAAAAATGAATGGTTAAAGTGACTGTTCTATCGAATTTCACAAAAAGCCGTTTATCTCTGAATAATTTTTCTGACGCTGAAACCATGCTGTATTCAACTGCTAATGCTTACATAACTACTAACTCTACAAACTAACTCTTTTAGACAGAGAAAGCACACATTCTATTAGTTATTTTGAGATATTGTGTGTTCACAAAATCTTAGCAGAAAAGAATCCTCGGGTCTTGAAAGATGAGCCAGAATCCTCAAAAAAACCCTCTGGCAGAAGCTAACTACAGTAAAAAAAAAACGTCTGGCAGTGAATGTGTTAAGGTAGGGTGCTCTCTCCTTCAGTCCAAACTGGCGAGCATAGCTCTGCTGCTGTGCGCTAATGTTGCAATGGAACGATCTATATAGTATTAGCTTCACTTCTTGGGAAATTAAGTAATTTGCTACGACTACGACTACTACTACCACTGCTACTACAGCTACTATGGTAGCTGCTGCTAACTGTGTCTATTATTACTGCAATTACTATTTCATTATCATTATCGCCATCATCATCATTCTTAAAGACCACAGTGACTGCAAACAAAAAGTGAGCAAACTTTTTGGATTACTCGAGCGTACTCTAAGGAGATTTAATAGGCTAACTAAAACATTATTCTTAGCAGGAATTTGTGCTGTAAACACAAAAAGCCCAAATCCTTTCTGTAAACATACCGTGAGATTTAAATTACTCATCCCGCTCTCAGGATGTGCTCAATAGAGAGGTCCAGTAACGAGTCCGGAAATCATCGATGCTAACAGCCCTGGTTCTTCACAGTTTTCGCCTATGGGAGTTTTGAATGGGTTTTTGGCGTGATGCTTCTAATAATCTCTCTGGGCAACGCTGGCTTAATCAAACGCGAACCAGTGTTTAGTAACATCATCTTCACACATGAAGACCACTTTTATGAGTTTTGAAGCTTTTACATGCCGTTAAACGGGCGGCTAGCTAGCAAACGGCTAAATGAGACTACACTTTTGAGTCGATGTGGATATATACGTCAATAACGTCACCACTTCAAACGACGAACACGGAAATTCTCTTTCCCTCACCTGGTTCAGCCCCGTTCAGCCCGAGGTAATCAGTGCACACATCCAACAACAGTCCAGGTTGAGTGCTGACGTGACGTGAAGCCTATGCGACAGTGTGTAGTTCTGGATTAGCTTAGCACAAGCTTTTTACTTCTAGGGCTCGCATTTACACTACAAAACTCATGAAAGTGGTCCTCATGTGTGAAGATTATCCCGCTGAACCTTGGTTCGCGTTTGATTAAACTTGCGTTGCCCACAGACATTATTTGAAGCATCACGCCAAAAACCCATTCAAAAATCCCATAGACAGAAACAGTGAAGAACCAGGAAGTTCGGGACTTCCGCATTCAGCCCACAAAAATACGTCATCCCTGGACCTCTCTATTGACAGTGGTTGCAAGAATACAATAAGCTTTAATGTATATATTATACATATTATTATTATTATATTATTATTATATAATTGTTAATGTTAATACTGTATGTCAGCTTCAGCACTAGAGCTGCAAAGATTAGTTGATTAATCAGTCCCTCCAGGATTTTGCAGTTTTTTTGTGATTATTGCGATCATAAATGCTTTTCAGCGGCTTTTCTCAAAATTTGCGATGCAATTTGTGACATTTTATGTGATTTTTTGCGGTAAAATTGCGGGAACTGGCAAAAATTGCGGAGTTGCGGAAAGAATTGCGATTAAATTTTTAATTACATTTTTTCTTTTCCTCCCTTCATAGTTTCTCTTCTCCTTTCTTCCTCATCCTCAATAATGCTATTATCACTTTGCCTTTTCTCATACTTTTTGCTTACTGCTTCATATTTTTCCTCTTATCCTTATTTCCTCTTCATGCCTTCCCTGTCCTCCTCATCCCTTGTTCCTTGTTAAATATTAAAACTACTAGACCCTAAGCTAAATATGCCACCTGTGTGTGTGTGGGTCTCAAATGCTTCGCGCTAGAAAAAAGTGGCTGTCCAGTGACGATTTCCGTTTGTGTTCCTCCACGACAGTGTTGCACGGAGTGCAAAATAGTTTGTCTCCACTTTCATGCAAAACATTTGGTCATTGTTTTGCGCTTATTTTTGTTGGCAAATGTGAGGGGTTTGCCCTCCTCATCTCAATGCGATGACGTGCTACGTTACGTCCCATACTCTCGTCAGTTCCTATTGTTGTCCCCCGTTCCCACAGCAACCAGGCAAGATGACAGCGCACACATATCTCAAACCCAGGTAAAGATGCGGCATTTTACTAACTTTTTGCGGCGAAATCGTGGGAATTTTGAAGAATTGCAAGCCGCCACAAATATCGCGGAGTTTGGTTGAATTTGCATTAATTATTGCGATCGCAAAATCGCAATTTCCTGGAGGGACTGATTAATCAATTAGTCGATCAACAGAAAATTCACGGTCAACTATTTGTATTCATCGTTTAGACAGATTTTTAAGAAACAAATTAATGAATTAAAATGAGCTTGTTCCAGCTTCCCAAATGTGAATATGTTCTGCTTCCTTTAGTCTCCTATGACAGTAAACTGATTAACTTTAGGTTGTGGACTTTTGGTCAGGATAAAAGACCACATTTGATGTCATCTTGGATTTTTCTGAAAAAGTTATCAACATTTTTCACCATTCTATGACATTTTATAGACCATACGATGAATCAATTAGCTGAGAAATTAATCAACGGATTCATCGATAATGAAAATAATCGTTAGTTGCTTGCAACCCAACTGTTAATACTGTACGGCAGCTTCAGAACTGTATTGTTCTATAATCTACAGTCGGTCGTATCAATCAGGTGTAACAGTGTCCTGCTTTATTTTCTAATAAGCGCCAAAGAGCAGGCCGGACAGGAGAAAAGCCATGTGACAGTGTGAGAGAGTGAAGCTGCTGAGGTTCTGATGTGTCTGGGCCGTGCTCAGTGACCCAGCAGAGCCCGTGAAGCTGCTGAAGTTCTGATGTGTCTGGGCCGTGCTCAGTGACCCAGCAGAGCCCGTGAAGCTGCTGAAGTTCTGATGTGTCTGGGCCGTGCTCAGTGACCCAGCAGAGCCGCGGCGCCGCTGACCTCACATTGTTTTCAGATGACCCGTCACTAGTGACTGCGGCTGGATTAAACCCTCATTAGGGCCTCATCTGCATTCCTCACAGTAATGCGCACGACAGGAGGACACCCGAGACGTTGTCCACAACCTGCTGTTGTGACATGTCCCTCATAATCCACCCAAAACACAGGGACAATGTCTCCTTTTCAAAGCAGACGGCCGGTCAAACGGACGATTAAGTTTTCATTGCCGAGTCACAACAGGCGGTTAGTGCAGCTTAACTTCTCCCAGTTTGGCTGCTTTCTCCGCCCGCATCCAGACGGCATCTCAAGGCTGCGTCTGGATCCAGACTTGATGGCACTGAAATATGTTTTCCTGCACTGCTGTAACCTGCCATTTGCTCTCACCTCCTTCACAATTCTTTTTGTGCTACAAAACAGTTGATGTGGAATAGTTGTAGTTGTAGCATTTCTTCTTGGCCAGATGGTTGCCTTGACTCTTTGTTTTTGACCACGGTGAGGGAACGTTGCTTTTAAAGTGTTTGAGTTATTTGACTAATGCAAGGCTACACTATTGCTCTGTTTTTAACACTAAACCAATCACATGCATTATTCTACAAAATGCTGTGGGATTAAAGGGATACTCCACTTTTTCGGGAGTTTAGCTCACACACACCCCCCCCCCCGCACCCACCCACATAACCAAGATACACCATGCCTTACCGGCACAGTTTACAGTGAGCTACAGTCGTGAAGTTAGGTAGTATCTCCATAGAATGGAGGCTAATGGTACAGCTGTTAAAAATCTGCCAAAACACACATCTCACGGCGCCAAAATACATGTTGTGCTTTGGGTACTCGCCACACGATGAAATATGAATCCAAAATGTCTTTTTGGAAGGATAGGAGGTCGGCAGGCATGTTTGGAAAGTAGTGCCAGCGTTCATGTTTTTCTTATTAAAACTTTAAAGTGGTCATCATATCATATGTGGGTCATATACTATAAGTGAGTTTCGTGACCCTTGTGACCGTGAAACCTGTTAAAAAACAGTTGTATATGTTCAGAAATCAATAATAGGAAGCATTCTTCATTCAGCAGAGATATGGCCTGAGCTGCAGACTCAGTTCAGGATCTCATGAGCTACTTTCAAACAGCTTCTTCTCCCTCCAGAGTCAGTGTGATGCAGGCTCACTCACCAGATATGCCCCATTTACCCCCCTCATGGCCTGCAGCTGGAGGAGCAATGACTCAGCCTCTCCCCCCATTAGGGATGGGCATCGAATTTCGAATTTTCGAATAATCGTTGTTATTATCAAGGTCGACTTTTATTATTGAAAGTCGAAATTCGATTTTTTTTTTTTTTTTTTTTTTTTTGTGAGTGAAATGTTGCATTGTCTCCCCTGATTCTAAGTATAGTCGAATCGCTTGGTTAGAGCAAGTAAAACAATTTTTATAAGCATTTTAAGCAAGGTTTATGGAAAAATGAATGGCGGATGAAATCCCATGAAGAGGGAGAGGGGGTGACTTTGGCACCCCTTCGGCACTCAGACCTGAGCCTACTAAATATTTAATGAACCACTCATGATTGTCAAAACTGTTTTTTATTTTCGAAAATGTCAATGTCATGTAACATGTTCTATACTTCAGTGGTGCAATGCTTGTTTGAGCTAAAAATCCACAGCAGAAGCTTTTTCTATTAATTAATAAAGCCTTAGACTTAGAATCAGGGGAGACAATGCAACATTTTACTCAAAAAAAAAAAAAAAAAAAAAGTTTACATTTTTAAAAAAAAAATACATTTTTTTTTTTTTTTTCGAATTTCGATTAAAAGTCGACTTTGGCCAGCGAATTTCGAATAGTGTTTTTGCTAGAAATGCCCATCCCTACCCCCCATCACTCCCTAGTCCCCCATCACTAACTAGTCCCCCCATCACTCCCTCACTCCCTAGTCCCCCATCACTAACTAGTCCCCCCATCACTCCCTCACTCCCATTGAAACGAGCTGGATCATTCCAGGAAGGTGTTTCTCAAAAACACAATGAACGGCACCGACCTTAAAACCATATTGTATTTCTCTCTCTCTCTCTCTCTCTCTGTCTCTCTCTCTCTCGGTCTCTCTCCTGTGGATCACTCAGCCAGTGTGTGACAGCCATGAATGACATACTTAATATCATGGAGACCAGAGCCAGTCAGCCAGCCAGTCAGCCAATCAGCCAGCCAATGAGCCAGTCAGCCAATGAGCCAGTCAGCCAGCCAGTCAGATAATCAGCCAGTCAGCCAGCCAATCAGCCAGTCACAGACCTTTAAGACACCTGTGGGGCGTGTATAATTGTTACGGCGGTCTTAAAGTGATGGTTTTGGAAGACATTTGCAGGGCTTAAAGCAAAAGAACATTGTGCCTGAAATGTTCCTGACCACACTACACTTATTTCTCTATTTCTATATAAAAAAACAAGACCATTAACAACTAACAAGTACAACAAAGACAACTGCCCAATTTCTGTGAATGGATGAACACACAGCATTAGAACTGTGGAGCTAGAAAGTAGCTTGCTGTTCATTGGATAAATGTGATAAATGTGAACATAGTTGGATAAAACATCAAAAAAATGTTTTTCTACATCTCACCACACTATAGAGAGCTATGGAGAGCGGACGACGCACAATTGCTTAACAGCCGAGCTGCGTATGCGCACCCGCGTAGCGGGCGAGACCTCCAGGGCTAACCAACGAGGTACGGTAGAAATGAGCGATGAGGAGGAGGAGGAGGAGGGGGGCGAGGACCAGGCACGGTAGGAGGGATGCTAGTATATATAGTTTGTGAATCTAAAACGTCCATATACGGGAAATCCGGCGCCTGGCCAGAGGTCTAAAAGCCCTGCATTTGTGCATTCATTTGGCAATATTAGAAAATGTGTTGTGACCCCTAACACTGATCCAGCCAGTCTGCACCGTGCTCTGCATTTGAATATCTCGTGAATATATTAAACACAGGCTTTTTAATATCCTCTTCTTTCACTCCGCTGGCTGATTTCCACTCGCTGGTGGGCAGCGGCGGCTAAATGCTAATGGAAGGTAGTTCATTACGTAAGTGTCTTTCTCTGCCTCCCTGCTTGCCTCATGGACCATACCAACTAACTCATGTATTAATTACTGCTGCTTTCAAAATGTGCTCCGGTAAAGAAGTGTCATGGCAGATGTGGTACAGTAACTGTGTTTTGTTGTTGTTGTCGTTGTTTCTATGCAACATGTGCTCAGTGGCGTGTCCAGAATTTTTTTACCAGGGTGGCACAAGTGGGGCACAGACTTACGAAGGGGTGGCCACGGCGTCGCCCGCAAGGGCGGTGCCGAAGAAAATTTGACGTTTTTTGGACTTTTAGCCAAAAAAACACACGCACTCGCTCGCACTGTGCACACACACGGCACACGTCAGAATAGCATTAATTTACCATGTTCGTCCCAACTAGACTACATATATCTACTTTAATTAGTAACATTACAGTGTCTTACGTTCCTGTGTTTAAAGCATCATTTAAGAGAAATAGACCCATCAATCACAAAGAGTAGCGCCATACAAATGTAATATAAAGCTTCCATGTTTTATTTTTTAAAGAAATTGCACCTCCAAAAGTAGGCCACATACAAAAGAAAATGGGCATTGAAAAATACTCGCAGTATAAAAGTAAAGTGTATTGAGTGCCAACAGAATACAAAATAAATATTAAACAAAAAGATTTACTTTACAAGTGCAAAGCTTTAAATGTGCTGAAATCACACTAGCTTACTTGCCTCATCTGTGCAAAACTTCAAGTGCTGAACTCACACTAGCTTACTTGCCTCAAATAGCCACAGTATAAAGTATATAAGTGCCAATAAAACATAAATAAAAACTATTTACTTTACAAGTGTATTTATCTACTAGTTACAGCTGCAATTACTTTGAAACTCACTATTTTTGCCATTCATTTACCTGGTAAATAACAAGTACCGGTCATAGTGACAGTGACATGGAAGGGTTACCAAAAACATTGCATGAAACATACCAGCCCACATCATAGATTTTCTGCTAGACTTGATTTCAATGTTTGACCCCTGAGTTGTACAAGGCAATGCAAGTCGCCAGCAGGTGGCAACAACACAAGAACAACTCAGGTTTTTACACACAGCTTTAACAGCCACCATGTAACAACAACAACAGGAAGGGTCCTTGTTAATCAGGTATGTCAAGGATCCTTTAAAAGCTACTGAAATAGATGCACCAAGCCATTACAAATGGACACCGCCTGGCAGCAAGATAAACATGTATTTAGCATTGCCTTGCGCCTTCATTTTTTTGGCTACCACCGGATTGTGTTTAGCAATCATTTCTAGAACTTCTAAGAAATTCCCTTTGTTGTCAGATTCATCAGATTCCAGGTGACCTCTTTGAGCTATATTCTGAGTTGCTGTCAAAAGCAGTACATCTGCAACTGTTTTAATGTAACGGCGATTCTCTTCAACTTTCTTCCTGTACTCTTTGTTAAGCATGTCTATTATAGAAGCATCCATAAGCACTACCCTCTTGTGCTCATTCCAGGCCAACATGGCGTTAACGTGAGACTCAGATCTCTCATGCAACTTAAAGCCACCATCTTTGAACATTGCTTTTTTCCAATGTGAAAAACCTGATTCAGAGGTGAAAACAGATTCTGGCGCATTAGGGAGGGAGAAGTGTCAGCATGCGTAACAGTAGGCTGAATCTTTATTCTGGGAGTATTCAAGCCATGAATAACGGTTGTACCACGACGCGTTAAACGCACCTTGCATGGTTCTGAGAAAGACGTTTAGGCAACGTTGAGTGGGAGCTGCTGCTCTTGACTGTGAAATATCTGAAAGTGACAAAAGCATGGGAATCAGATCCTGCATTATGTTATGGAAGTCACATTGGGACAGAAGTGCTCATTGGGCATTAATGCAGATGTAAGAATTGTATGAAGTACAATATTAATTAAGCACAATATATTTCATATGAAAAATGAAATGCAAAGGCATACCATGAGGTCCAGGGGGGGAAACACGGGCTGTGACATCACTACGGCCTGCTGGATGCTGCTGGGATGGGACTGCACAGGTACGGCTGGATGGAGGGTTCTCAGACGGTGGCTGACTTGGCACACCTATACCAATACAGCCATTTTAACAGTTGTATCAATTTATTTGTATGTCAAATTAGTCATATACCTTTTTCACACTTGTATTGATAGAAATAACTGTCCCCTGAATAAGCAAAGGATCCCCATCCCAAGTCAAATCAGACAAATAAGCCAAATGTATACATACCCTGATGTGCAGGAAAAGCTGAAGGGCCTTCATCACCACTAGTATCTGTGTCTGAGTCTACAAAAACATAAGTTGCCATTAGAATTATAATAAAATCAACCTTTTTTAAGTAAGCTAACGTGCATGTTACTCATGATTATTGTACTTATACACCAGTGGTATGCAACCTTGCCCTAGTCAGGAGCCACATTGACAAGGAAAAATCTTTCCTTTCCTCCCTTTGTTTTTTTTCCCGATTATTTATTTATTTATTTATAGTAGGACTTAAAAGAGCCACAACTACAGTACCCATAAAGGAGCTGCATGTGGCTCTAGAGCCTCGGGTTGAGTACTGTATCACAGTTCTACACACATAATTGACAAGTTTCAACTTTAGTTGCAATGTCTGGCAATTAATCACAATTCCATTGACATCAAGGCAATATCAAGATAACTGTTTAGGTTTCTAAAGAGAAATCTGGAACTATTAGGATTTGACAGTATACACATACGCACACATACAGCTGGGGGCTCCTGCTGTACATCCCTGCTGTCAAGCTGCTGGCTTGACTCATCTGACTGACAAGGAGGAGAGCTTGTTGCTGCTCTCTCCTGCAGCTCTGACTGTAAATGACTGGTAGCAGTGCTGCTGGCTGCTCTGTCCTGCTGTGCAGGTTTTAATTTCTTAGTTTTGATGGAGAATAAATCCTCAATCTTCTGATTTCTTTTCATACTGTAATAGTCACATGAATAATGTCACTTTATATGTCTTGCACAATAGATTTCCTTGTGCATGCATGGATACATTTGACATGCTCACATCAGGCCTACAAAGTTACACAAGACAGATTTACATAGCTAGCATTAGCATTGACTACCAAACAATGACTGACGACAGGTTTGCTCATGTTAGCAAGCAACTAGCAAGCTGAGATGAAAACACACCTGCTGCACCACATTATCACATAGCCTAGCACACAGGTTTATTGTCCTTTCAAGTCTACCGTAACATGTCATGATATTTTTTTTAGCGAGGGTGCTTAATTTCAAAGTGAAAATCTCTGTGTTTGTTGGCAGGTAATGTATGTTGTCTTTCTTTAAACCACTGGCACAGTAGCTAGTCATGTGTACCAAAGAGTCTACTCACGCATGCCACAATAAATAAATAGTATATAGAACACACCTGGTCCATGTAGCCGCCAGGAAAGACAGGGGACGCTTCTTCACTTCATCACACACACACGACTTAGCGTTACGTTGTTTGCTGCTCAGCTGCGCCAAATCCTGAAATCAAGATCTTCTTCTCTGGGGCTTTCTGCAGGCTAGACACTACTATGGCTCATTACTGCCTCTCAGGTTTAAGACTGGATTGCGCCTATACACGGAAGCTTGGTTTACTGACTGTGCAGAGAGCCAATCATATGGGGTGGCACCTGGGGTGGCCAATCAGATTCTAGGGGTGGCCCATGCCACCCCAGGCCACTCCCTAGACACGCCACTGCATGTGCTGCTACATCTGTCAACAGGAAGAACGATGCAATATTGGATTTGATATAGTGAACGCTTTGAAGCTTGGCACTACTGCCACATTTGACAGCTTGAGACATGTAAAAACTCAAACAAAACAACCGGATAATAAAACAGTACTGTCTGTGTTGAAGTGCACAAAATTGCTGGCATTTAACAACTGTGTATTAAATGTTTATCACTAATCTGAGAATGACATAAAAATCAAGTAGGCACAATGATATCACTGCAAACAAACGCCTGACAATATCAAACAATGTACAAGAAATGTGTTCGACAACATGTCCACTGACTGAGCTGAGTTTTACTCGTAAGCACTGCACTACGGTTCAACACTTTTTTGCGTAGCGCGAGTTGAAAAATCCTCAACGTATAAATCACAGCAAGAATCTATGGTAACACACTTAAAAAGGTACAATGCCAAATAGCTCCTTGTTGAATAGACTAGCAGGTCTGGTCAGTTTCCTCTGTGCTCACCACAGGGCTGAATATTTACACGTCACTGTGTTCGGCCGTCTGACTAATAGTTGTAGACCTTTTTTAAGACATCTCTCCCAGGAGCCCATTAAGCATGGAGATCGGCGACATGTTCCCAGGCAGGGCAGGCTGACACTAACGAGCTATGACATCATCAAGATTACTTCTACACTAACGAGGTATGACATAATCAAGATTACTTCTACTTGACACTGCGACTCCCACAGCAGCGAGGGCAGAAAGGCTCTGCTACTAAATGCCGGCGTCTGAGGAGAAATGGACATTTAAGAATGGGAAGAAAGCCGTGTGCTGGTGTGTGACTCAAAGCATTGTGTGAAAACCAGGACAGACTCTGAAACGCTTGCTGCGGACCCAAATAATTCCCAGTGAACGGATTCTACTGGCACAAAGTGCAGGTTAAGGTTAGGGTGAGGGAAGTAAAACTTTGGTTACAGTTAGGCAACTCAAACGCTTCAGTTCAGGTTTGGCTTGGATGAGAACGATTGTAGCTGGATAGGAACGCTTCCCTCCTTGGTATAAAAAGAGTTTGCATGAGTTGGGAATTGAACCCGGGTCGTCGGAGCTGAAGGCAGATACATATCTGCAGATTCTGCACATCCCCCGCGACCCCCGACCTCCACAGTGTTACTTTCCTCCACACTGTTACTTTCCTCCACACTGTTACTTTCCTCCACACTGTTACTTTCCTCCACACTGTTACTGTCCTCCACACTGTTACTTTCCTCCACACTGTTACTTTCCTCCACACTGTTACTGTCCTCCACACTGTTACTGTCCTCCACACTGTTACTTTCCTCCACACTGTTACTTTCCTCCATACGGTTACTTTGTTACTTTCCTCCACACTGTTACTTTCCTCCATACGGTTACTTTGTTACTTTCCTCCACACTGTTACTTTCCTCCACACTGTTACTTTCCTCCACACTGTTACTTTCCTCCACACTGTTACTTTGTTACTTTCCTCCACACTGTTACTTTCCTCCACACTGTTTTCAGTGTCAAACTGCTGCCTGTCTCTCCATACATTATAATCCTCTCTCACTTCCTGTACGCAGCACGCCATTTGCATTTTGAGACATTGCACACAAATTTCACAAAGATTTCATGACTCCAGGCTGTGTTCTTTTACAGCTGGAATGCCTGTGTGTATGTGTGCGCACGTGTGCGTGTGCGTGTGTGTGTGTGTGTATGTGTGCGCACGTGTGTGTGTGTGTGTGTGTGTGTGTGTGTGTGTGTGTGCATGCGTGTGGGTTTAAGCATGGTTGTGTGTGCATGTTTGCTTGTCAGTCTCCTGCTGTGTTGCTCCATGTGCAGAAGGTGCGTGGGTGGGTAGATGGTTTGTGCCTCCAGGTATACAGTACTTCCTACCTGCCCGGTTGAGGAGCTGGCCCGAGCGAAACTAGGTTGTGTGGCCTAGCCTAGCAGCTTAGGCTACTCATGTAACCCGCGTTGTGTAGTACCCTGCAGCTGGGGATCGAACTCGGAACCTCTGGCACAGAGGCTAAAGCCCATTGGCTGCAGTGTCTCTTGAGGGAGTGCGGTTTACTCGCTAGCGCTACACTCATTCACTCAGTGCTCACTTAGTGCTGTCTGTGTGCGTTTAGTGCTGTCTGTGTGCGTTTAGTGCTGTCTGTGTGCGTTTAGTGCTGCCTGTGTCTGTGTGCGTTTAGTGCTGTCTGTGTGCGTTTAGTGCTGTCTGTGTGCGTTTAGTGCTGCCTGTGTCTGTGTGCGTTTAGTGCTGCCTGTGTCTGTGTGCGTTTAGTGCTGTCTGTCTGTGTGCGTTTAGTGCTGTCTGTCTGTGTGCGTTTAGTGCTGTCTGTCTGTGTGCGTTTAGTGCTGTCTGTCTGTGTGCGTTTAGTGCTGTCTGTCTGTGTGCGTTTAGTGCTGTCTGTCTGTGTGCACTCCAGAGCCGGCTCAGTGAGTCACATAGGAAGCTACGCAGGACAATAATAGACGTGGTATTTGATGAAGGTGAGGGGACGTGGCGTGAAGTTTCTCGCTCTCGGACTTTGGGGGCCACGGCGTCACCGTGGCAATGAGTCACCGTGGCAACAGCCAGCCATGTATTTCAGCTGCCGCCGCCGCCATCTTGTCTTGTCACCTACGCTTAGGGATCGCGAAGGCGACCGATGGAGACGTAAGGAAGGCGTTCATACCGTGACGCATCGAGGCTTCAGTGGTCATGTGGACGACATCGCCAAGTTGAGTCTTTTGTAAGCAGCCTCCCTCTCTCTCTCTCTCTCTCTCTCTCTCTGCACCACGCCTCTATTAGGCTTTACTCTGACACTCCAATCTGACCGCTCAGCCATCCCAAACTCTGACAAGGCGTACCGCCGCAACGCCGCGGCCATCAGAGCGTAACGCTGTAATTCACTGGAACATTTCTATAGTGCGATGATTCAAATTCATTGTGAACACTTGGGGGCGGAGGTGCATCAAATACCCTTCAACTAAGTGTGTTTGAAAATAGAGTTTTAAAGAGGACAGGGCGCTCGCTGCATAACAATGCAGGCCGAGGCAGGGACACCTTTACTGGCCATGCAGGGAGGTCAAAGGTCAAAGGCAGCTCCGTTTGAAAGCAATTAGCAGCCAGGCCTGATTTGAAGGAGACCTTAGCCACAGTAGCCAGGCTCTTTCATGTTCTACAGGCCTGACAGCTCCAGAGGTGGTGGCATGGTTATTAATACAGAACATCTCCGGTGCTTCACCACTGACAGCTCCACAGGACCATCACATCTCAGTCATCTCACCTCATTATTTCCCAGTTCAAGGACCCCACCATCACCATCATAACTGTATGCATCTCTATTCTCTGGATCAGCAGAGAGCTATTCTCTTTGCTGCACACTTTGTCTGAAGTGTGACGGTCTCTACGGCGTAGTTTGACAGAGATGGACTCATCACATGATGGCGGAATATGTTATACAGGAAGTATAAGCTTGCCAAGTACATATTAGAAGCTTGCCAATGAGAAATAAACTCCTTCCTTCTTATATTATTATCGATTATTATGGAGACTATACTGTATATCCTCTTAGATTTTGGGTATCGTTCGTAATATGGCGCAAGTGCTGTCCTGGTTTGAAAGGCTGCATTACAGTAAAGTGATTTCAACTTACCAGACTGTTCTAGCTGCTCTATTATTTACCTTTACCCACTTAGCCATTATATCCACATTACTGATGATTTATTAAAAATGTCATTGTGTCAATATTTTGTGAAGGCAGCAATAGTCAGGGAAGGAAACCCTGTCTTTGCCTTTTATTTTGATCACGGTCTTGTTTTGATAAAAGTGCTTTGACTTACTGTAGAACTGAACATTTAGCCCACTTCGTAGGGAAATAAATATATATATATGTATATATATAGCGTGTATTGCCATTCAGCCTAAAAATACATAATGATTTTTGGTCCGCCCACGCCCCTACTTCCTACAGTCGTTCCCGTGTTCAAGCAAGGAAATGTGTCCTTTGTGTGACTGAGTGAGTGAGTGAGTGAGTGTGTGTGTGTGTGTGTGTGTGTGTGTGTGTGTGTGTGTGTGTGTGTGTGTGTGCATGCGTGTGTGTGAGAATTGCTGAGTGCATCACCCACACCTAACAGCATAAGTATAGCCTTGTGAAGGCAGGAATCAGACTCACGGTGGAAGGTCAGTGGAGGAAATTGCATGCATGCTGCACTGACATGCGCGGGCAAGGCGCAGTGTGCATGATTGCCCCTCCAATGCCCCCTGACAGGGGGCTCATCTTAACCCCCCAGTGGCACGTGTCATGCTGTGCTCTCTCTTATCATATCAGAATGCCACTCAGTGCTGTAACAGATGCAGGAATCACCGTTCAGCTCTGTTACATCATTATTAAGCCAGCAGGTCAGCTCTGTTACATCATTATTAAGCCAGCAGGTCAGTTCTGTTACATCATTATTAAGCCAGCAGGTCAGCTCTGTTACATCATTATTAAGCCAGCAGGTCAGCTCTGTTACAACATTATTAAGCCAGCAGGTCAGTTCTGTTACATCATTATTAAGCCAGCAGGTCAGCTCTGTTACATCATTATTAAGCCAGCAGGTCAGCTCTGTTACATCATTATTAAGCCAGCAGGTCAGTTCTGTTACATCATTATTAAGCCAGCAGGTCAGCTCTGTTACATCATTATTAAGCCAGCAGGTCAGCTCTGTTACAACATTATTAAGCCAGCAGGTCAGTTCTGTTACATCATTATTAAGCCAGCAGGTCAGCTCTGTTACATCATTATTAAGCCAGCAGGTCAGCTCTGTTACATCATTATTAAGCCAGCAGGTCAGCTCTGTTACAACATTATTAAGCCAGCAGGTCAGCTCTGTTACATCATTATTAAGCCAGCAGGTCAGCTCTGTTACAACATTATTAAGCCAGCAGGTCAGCTCTGTTACATCATTATTAAGCCAGCAGGTCAGCTCTGTTACATCATTATTAAGCCAGCAGGTCAGCTCTGTTACAACATTATTAAGCCAGCAGGTCAGCTCTGTTACATCATTATTAAGCCAGCAGGTCAGCTCTGTTACATCATTATTAGGCCAGCAGGTCAGCTCTGTTACATCATTATTAAGCCAGCAGGTCAGCTCTGTTACATCATTATTAAGCCAGCAGGTCAGCTCTGTTACATCATTATTAAGCCAGCAGGTCAGCTCTGTTACAACATTATTAAGCCAGCAGGTCAGCTCTGTTACATCATTATTAAGCCAGCAGGTCAGCTCTGTTACATCATTATTAAGCCAGCAGGTCAGCTCTGTTACATCATTATTAAGCCAGCAGGGACCCCACTTATTGAGGAACCGCTTCGATTCCGTGTGTCAGTGTCCAAATGAGGGAGCAGGGCTGGCAGGCCATCATCAGCATATCATCATCATCATCATATCATCATCATCATCTTAGCACACGCCCTGATTTCTTCACGTCAACGTGAATGGGGTCTATAATAATATAATAATATAATAATATAATAATATAATAATATAATAATATAATAGCCATATTTATCTTCCCTCATGCGGGGCGAGAGGAGCATAATCTCATATCTATTGTGGCGTGGCCTTAATTCCCTTAATCGTATAGCCGGGAGAGACAAATAACCTGCAATCATCTTCTGCCTATAAGGACCAGATGCTTCATGTATTTTAAAGCAGCTACGAGGAACTTTGAACTGGTTGGAGGAGAACATCTCAATGTAATACTGATGCCTCACATCCTAACTACATGAGACCAGCAGCGAGGTGCCTGGGCACTGGTCAGGTGCACGTCCGTCCTGTGTTCACGTCCGTGTTAAACTGGTTGTCATTTTTATTTTCTGGTCGGCGAATAAACCAATAACGTCAACCTTATGCAGGGGGGGGAGGGGGCTCTCTGACTTGGAGAAACCCTGCCTGGCCTTTCCGCGGCTCGGACAGACCGGTGGAGACAGCGGGAGGAGACCTGGGCCTCTATCTTCCCAAAAGCACTAATTTTGCATTTGCGCTTGTTTAACGCCGTGCGCAAATGCAAATTGGGGGGCGGACACAAGCGCATGCCTGTGATAATTGTACTGGGCATTGGCTGCCCCATGCCAAAGCAGGCATTTCAGCGCTAAAATGTGGGATAGATGGCGTTACCCTATCGTCAGCAGCACGCAATTATTTTGAGCTAAGAGCTTTGAAAAGGACCTCTTACGCGCAAATAGCTCTCTGCACTGGGCGCTCTGCACGGAGATTACGGCTGCGCTCACAGCGCAGAGAGGTATTTGCGGAGTGGAAAGTGGAATTCCTTTTGGATATGTCATTAAGAACAGCCTTGCCACGCCAAGACATCAAATTATGCTGCTAAAATTGGGTATTAGCAGATAATTCAGTGAGGCAATCAACTATAACTCACTGATAAACTTTTATCACATCGCAAAGAGGGAAATGAATTGAGAACACTTGTGGGACAATGGACATAGGCTATTTACCTTCATAACCCGAAGGGTCGTTGGCACCACAGACGATCTGTCAATAAGCTCCCTCTGTCCTCGCACGAGTGAGTACACTCTATTACGCATGGAGAGAATTACAGCATATTGCATGCCTCGGCGAGGCAACCTCGCGCAAACAACCATTGCGAGACGGTTGGTTTTGATTGACGTAATGCCCAGCCTTGCCTGGCCACGCCTGTGAATAATTCTGGTAGTTAAGACCGCCCAAATCCCGTTTGCGCAGGCATTTTGGGGCGCAGATGATTTTTGGCAGAATTGGCACAGCTCTAATTTGCGCTTGCAACAGGTGCCGTGAACGTTTCCGCATGCCTGCCGAGAATTGCATCCCCAACATATTTCGGGGCTGTTTTAACTTAGAAATCAGGGAGGTCACATCTACCAGACAAGTATATCACTTTGAATCAGTTACATTTCTGTATAAAGCATTACAAGTAGCTCCCGTGAGGTGGGGATGTTTTTTTTTGCTGCTCGGCGGGGGAGCAAAACTCGGCAGAACACCTGGCGGACGGCGCAAGGCGGAATGCTATCTTCCGTGCCTTAACCTCTTGCATGGCACCGTAACGCCGGCGTTACGTTTCTGATTTTTTGCTGTTTATTTGTCATTTATGTGATTAATTAGGTAGTTAATTCTGAACAATGCTGTTCATGCTACATACCAAATTAACCGGCTGAATCTTGCGCATCGAACCATGTCTTCCTTTTTCAGATCAGATCAACACAGCAGAAGTTATAGCTGTCTTTGTACAAAGACAAAGACAACATTTCAGATTATTTGGCTTTTTCAAATGACTTTTTATAATGGCTTTTTGGGAATCCGCCTAGGTATCTCCCTACAAAAACCACTGCCAAATACTCATGTTTTGGTATTTTTTCATCTTCTTTGAGTTGGGATGTGGTAAGGCCTGTGGCTATGTCTCCATTGGGTTTCTAGCCATAAATACAACAACCACAGGTAACTGTTTACACTGTAAAAGTGTTTTTTATTCTAGGCGAGAATCAACCACTGTGTTTGAGCTGGTGTTACTCAGGGTGAGTAACACATAGAGTCATTCTGACACTTGGAACAGAAACTTCAAAGTCTTACCTTTCAGAAATGGTCAGGCAGTTGTCTGTAACCCTAGCGGTTCAGCCACAGTAAGCATTTTAGTTTGGGTATGTCGTTTTCACCATTTTCTTCAGAAATAGGCCCCTTTAGAAGGGGTTAAGGCATGCGCAAACAGTGCGCAAATTGATATTTAGGGATAGCGCCTGTCGGAAGATAGAGGCCCTGGTGTTCAGGAAATGCACATTTGTTCCAGGAGTAACACTACCGCTTTAGTCCACAGGGGCTGCTAAAATCAACACAAAATTAAAGTTCCTCGCTGCTGCTTTAAGGGAACGATGGTATGTCGTCTCCTTGAATCTTTCCCCACAGAAACCAGGTCATGTTTTAGAAAGGTCATAATGATTATCTAGACTGAGGGGAAATAGTAAGGTGACTCCAATTAAACATAAGGAAAAGTCAAAGAAGTATAGTGACATGTAACATAAACACTAGATGGCATGCTGCGGCCACATGATGTCAAAACCACTGATCCAGGATTGAGACTCTTTAAGTCAAATCCTCTGATGTTCACATAAGGGAACACAGAGGCTTGTATGTAATAAACGCCAAAAAAGAGCTTTTGTTGACTTATTCTGGCTTCATAATTATAGTGACAATAAACAGCAGGCCGGCATGTGTGCATGTGGACGGGACGGGGCTAAACGGTTTGAGACGTTTCAGGGAGGTCGACGGAAATAAACGACAGGGTCAAAAACAGAGGAAAAGCTTTGTAGGGTTTGTAAATAAAACCTGGGTTTTGTTCAGAGAGAGGCCGTTTTCCATCTGAACCCACTTAATGAGAGAAAATCCCCCAGAACCGCCTGGCTGGAAGATGTAACAGCCCCATATCCCCATTCCTAATTGCAGAATATCCTGAGATCTGCGCAGAATTCATTGGCGAGACAGCTTGATGAAGTCATAAGAATATGCCACGCTCGGCCCAATCCCTTTTGGTGCTGAGCCGTGTTATAATGATGCTATCTAGGCTCCAGCTCAGCACGGTGAAGCGGACGGGCCCGGGCCCAGATGAGCTCAGCACGGGATGTCACAGAGAATCCACGGTGAAACAGACGGGCTCGGCCCAGATGAGAAATGAAGGAACTGGTTATACTTGCAATAACGCAGGCGCTTGGCTTTTGCTTCTCCCGGTGCCTCGGTGACCTTCTCTGCTACAAGCAGCTGGAAGGCGAATGTCTTTTCAAACACCAGAGCGGGGCTAAGGAGAGATATGCGTCAGCGTGCACAGTGGCGTTATCGTTTATCTTAATAAAACAAAAGAGCGAGACGATTACGGCGAAAGCCCCGCGCGCACCGCGGCCACGCTGGATATTTACACCAGTTGCTAAGCAGCCCAAAAAGACCCTTCCAACCTCTCTGCTTCCTTGAAATGTCAAAGCGGCGCCCGAGGCGCCTGCTCAAACCTGACGCCTTGATTGGACATCTGAGCCGCATGGGGGGACATGGGGGGATTGTTGGAAAGGGAGATAATCCTGCCAAACGCACGGCGCTGTGTGGACCCGACGGGGGGGGGGGGGGGGGGGGGGGGGGCGCCGGGTTAGAATCCTCAGGCGCTGCTATTATTCTGAGGTTTCAACCCTTACAGTCACACTTATCTACTACGGCTTCTCGCTCCTGACTGCGTTCCCATTCCCTTATCGCCAGTGAATAAATCTTATGTTTGGCGTCGGCCGTGAAGAATATTAAAATTCTAAATTAAAACTCCACTATCATTGTTGCAGAATGGGAGTGGGTGTGTGTGTGGGGGGGGGGACATGTGATCGCTGAGGGCTGGCATCATAAACAACCATTTATTATAGGAATACCTCTGTCATCAGGCAGATGATCATATTAATCAGTGCTCATATGCTCTTTAATCACAGTCTTGGACAGGATCCATGGTGGGGAAATCATATCCAGGGCCCCTTCAGTCATTTTGCATGGAACAGTCTGGTCCAACGCACTCTGCTGATTGCCAGCAGAACCGGGCCAAGCCGGCAGCTCTCTGAGACAGTCGCAGCACACAGTGAAGTCTATACCTGTGGATTACAGTCCACAAGCAGACAAGCAGGGAAAATGATCCCCGCTCCAACACTGTTGTGCAGCTTGCCGTCTTAAGAAGCGACGTCATTATCACCTGTCTGACAATGCTGCGTGGTCAGGTTGCTGCTGAGCACCTGGAATCTGTCAACACGTTCAATATGCCCGCAGACCAAGTGACAGACACACGTGCCAAGTTTGCTTATTTGAACATGGGAGCGAGGAGGAGGTTGTTATTTCATTTGGAAAGAAGACAGAAAACAATCTAGTGCAGCAAGTGGGACACGTGGTGATTATGTCTCCATTCTACGGGGATTGCTCTCATCGTGAAAGTGTAGAAATGAATTGGTTGCATTCAGCAAAAACCTGGGCACTGGTTACATTGTAACTTACAATACAGAAAAGATGATACAAATATGAGAAAGAAATGCCTCTTTTTTTAATCAAGTTTTTCCAGATTTTTCTCCCATTTTCTCCCAAATTGTACTTGGCCAATTCCCCCCTGCTGTCTGGGTCATTGCTCCAACGCCCCCGCCATTCTGGGGAGAGTCGTAGACTAGCACATGCTCCCTCCGACACATGTGCCGTCGCCAGACGCTTCTTTTCACCGGCAGGACGTAGCGCGTGGGAGGATCACGCTATTCTCCCCCAGTTCCCCTCGCCCTCGAACAGGTGCCCCGGCCGACCAGAGGAGGCGCTAGTGCAGCGACCAGGACACATACCCTTCACACCCGCAGACAAGGGCAATTGTGCCCAACCAAGCCAACACGGGGGCTCGAACCTGTACCTGCGGACGCCCAGCAATGCCTCTTATAGCAGCGCCTCCTGACGCTCCTGTGCTCCTGACTTCTCTATCTGAAAGGTGCCTCCATGCCGTAAGCATTACTGCTGAGGTCACATTCACACCGGCAGGCAGGAGATCTGCTCCGGCTTGGCTTTTTTTCCGGGGTCTAGTCATAAATCCCACGCTGATCCAATAAATGCCACCTTCAAAGCTCCACCTAGCAACGCCTCATTCCGCCCTCACACTCTCCGTCTCCACCGCCGCGCAAAACACACATGGCTGGCGGAGGTGATAATGACCTTACATGGAAGTGGCAATAGTCAAAGTGGGTGTTGGGCTGAGCGTAGCTCATTTGAGTGTGACAGCTCGAGTGTGTGCCTCTCCGCACACGGGAAACCAGAGCAGCAGAGTGAACGCACCTGGTGATCAGGTGACGAGGCTGCAACAACACGCCCACCTCAGTTCAGCAGCAGCAGCAGCAGCCCGTAGTAATCAAAAGGGGACGGCCCGGCGGTGGCGATGAGTAAGGCAAGCCCAGACACTCAGCACAGAGTCACACCCGGCTCAGACAGACAGCTCGTGGGACAGAGATTGCACAAAAGCCTACTTAGTCGCTGCTGACTGTAGTTGGGGCTTTTTGTGTCTGTCATCGGCGGTGAGCTCTCCTATCACTCATCTGTCTGCGATGAGTTCACTTGATGTCTTCTTTATGTTGAGACAAAAACAAAGATGACAGGCCTCAAAGGGAAACCAGACGGCGACGCGCACTTACCACTTGGGCGTGTCGCCTGACTCGCTTTGCACTCCGCCGCACACACACACACACACACACACAAACACACACGTGCCAAACATATTTTGTCCTGGAGGAATACGCCCCGCGGCCGTGTTGACGGCTCATGTGCAGCGCGCCATGAAGAATGTTGATCTTTTAAATGATTGACCCCCCCCCCCCCCCACATCTATTGTTGCGATTATTCTATTAGCTTATGGAAGCAGCTAACTGATTGTGATTAATGACAGCTAAACACAGAAAGAGACACACTGTGACTGGGTCTCTATGGGGCTTATGAAATATCACGGGATAAAACTAAATATCTCGTGCTTTTGAAGCAATTTCAGAGTTGGTTTGCCACAACTCACTGCTTTGTAAGTTGTAACAATCTGTTTCGATCACATTTATAACTATGATTTATTACCGAGTGTCGTATAAAAGCTGTTTCGCAGTGCTAAAAACCCATTGGAGTCTTGTGTACTCACCCATGGTTGGAAGTCAGGCAAACCAGCGGCAATAAGAGCTGATTATATTCCCGGACTCGGGGACAACACAGCCTTCCCTCTAAGCCCCAGAAACAATTGCAGATTTCAAATAGCTGCAACCTAAACGGTGCTGAGTGACCCGGCTACCTGTCGAAAACAAAGCAGGCTCTCAGGTTGCCCGCTTGAACTCGCCCCCCAGCTCCCTCTGCCCCCACAAAGGCACATGGAGCGTCCTTTGTCCCACCTACGCCCCCCCGCCCCCGCCCCGCCCTGCCCAGCCACCACTGGCTTCCAGGGTAACTGACTGGCCGCAATCAGCGGCCACAAAAGCAGCTGGAGTGAATGGAGAGAGGCCAGGCAGCCATGTAACACCTGCTAGAAAGCAAGGCCCTCATCCTCTTCAGCAGTCTTTTGTGAGGACCAGGCTCATAATAACGCCAGTGTTTGGGACCGATTCCTGCCCACTCTCTGCTGCTCAAACTGCCAATGTTGTTGAACTGTTCAATGACCTTTTGGCCGCGCTGAGGGGGGCGCTGTTGTTGTTTGTTGTGTATGAAAGCAAAAAGCCATCTCAGAACACTTGAATACGGCTTAAAGAAAAGGTACTGGGTCACGTGGCTTTCATTTCTAGGTCCGTTTTGTTGTTTGCTGCTGTATTTTCTTTCTTATTCCTGTGGTCAAATGTAAGTGACTTGACATCATGTCAAGATATTTCCAGTGCAGCTACAACGGCTGTATGGAGGTCTCTCTGGGGCTTGTCCAAAGGCAACTTCAACTAACGATTAGTTTCATTATCGATGAATCTGCTGCGCGGTCAATAAAATGTCTCAAAATGGTGAAGAATGACGATCATTTTTTCCTCACAGTTCAAGATGACATCCTCAAATGTCTTCTGTTGTCCTGACCAACAGTCCACAACCTCAAAGATAAGCAGTTTACTGTCAGATAAGACTAAAGACACCCGCAAATATTCACATATTCACAAGAAGCAGGGTGAGAGAATTTTAGTAGTTTCTTCTTAAAAATTTGTCTAAGTGGTTAATTGATTATGAAAATAGTTGGCAGCTCTAAACTGCACTACTTCACTTCAGAAGGAGAGGAGGCAGGTTGAGGGAGAGTGGATATACCAAAAAGGTTACAGTAAATAACACTCGTGACATCATAGATCAATGACAGAGTGATGATATACTGTATAACAGCGTAAGAGTATCTGTGAGTGGACTATTCCTTTAAGTTGCTCTCAACTGGTTGCGTATAAATACGCTAATCTCAGGAGTGCTGCAATGTTTATGACAAAACAAACCGCGCAGCTTCTTTGAACGTATTATGCTACTTATTGTTTGTGAAATAATTTGTTGTCTGTGAAACAAACTATGAGTAACGCGTTCAGGGGAGTAACTGTGAGGAGTGTGCGAACAATGCTTCATTCTTCAAGCCCAGTATCCTTATAATGATGTCATTATTGCGAGATAATTATCCTTGAAAATGTATCTTGGGAAACCATTTCAAAGCCTTTTCTTCCTTCGCAGCAAAGTGTCTGTACTTTGCTGCCAACTACTATATTGGACCTGATAATGACTCTTTCGTCTTTGTCTGGTTACTGAAATTTAATTCATCTTGCGCAATCCGCCGCCATCATTTCAGCTCGGGTAATATGAATAACAGACACTCTAATGAGATGTCAGAGATCATCGGCGAAGCCGGAGAGAAAATACCGGTAACAGTGAGAGAGGCTTAGAAAACACTGCTATGAGCCCAGGCAACATAATAGATCCAGAGCGCCCGAAGGTGGCACCTCGTGGCACTAAGCAATCCAGAGAGGTACTTTTTGTAATAGGTCTATTAACTCTGTAATGTTTTCTCATTTGGGGTGTTTCATGGCTTTGTGGTGAGCTTATGGCGCGCTGCTTAAAATGACAGAGCCGGGGAATGGTCAAATAAAAGCCGTGGCTATGGGCAGATGAATCAGATGAATCAGCGTCTCTGCTGTGTCAAGACGGAAACGCCGCCTGGGGAAAGTATTGAAATGTGAGGGCTGGAAAAAAAATATGAAAAAAGGCTGGTGGACCCCTTGAAGTCAGAAGCCTGATTAAAGTTTGGAGATTGGCCAGACACAGAAAACTCAATCTGTACTTACTCTCTCTAGATATATATATTTTTCTTTGCTCAGAAATGTATTTCTATTTCAGAGGGGGAAATGGCAGGTAGAGTGCAGAGAGAAGCTTCTGTCAAAATGGTTCTTTCTTTACGGAGGAGACAAAAACGAATAAAAAGCTAGTCCTTAATCGTTCCCCGCTGTAAATGCCACGCTATGGTCAAATAAATGCTCAGCCTCCACATGGAACGAATCAGTAGTCAATGCCTTGAACACATTGTATCAGTAGTCAATGCCTTGAACACATTGTATCAGTAGTCAATGCCTTGGACACATTGTATCAGTAGTCAATGCCTTGGATACATTGTATCAATAGTCAATGCCTTGGATACATTGTATCAGTAGTCAATGCCTTGGACACATTGTATCAGTAGTCAATGCCTTGGACACATTGTATCAGTAGTCAATGCCTTGGATACATTGTATCAGTAGTCAATGCCTTGAACACATTGTATCAGTAGTCAATGCCTTGGACACATTGTATCAGTAGTCAATGCCTTGGATACATTGTATCAGTAGTCAATGCCTTGGATACATTGTATCAGTAGTCAATGCCTTGGGCACATTGTATCAGTAGTCAATGCCTTGAACACATTGTATCAGTAGTCAATGCCTTGAACACATTGTATCAGTAGTCAATGCCTTGGATACATTGTATCAGTAGTCAATGCCTTGGATACATTGTATCAGTAGTCAATGCATTGAACACATTGTATCAGTAGTCAATGCCTTGGATACATTGTATCAGTAGTCAATGCCTTGGATACATTGTATCAGTAGTCAATGCCTTGGATACATTGTATCAGTAGTCAATGCCTTGGACACATTGTATCAGTAGTCAATGCCTTGGACACATTGTATCAGTAGTCAATGCCTTGGACACATTGTATCAGTAGTCAATGCCTTGGACACATTGTATCAGTAGTCAATGCCTTGAACACATTGTATCAGTAGTCAATGCCTTGAACACATTGTATCAGTAGTCAATGCCTTGAACACATTGTATCAGTAGTCAATGCGTTGGACACATTGTATCAGTAGTCAATGCCTTGAACACATTGTATCAGTAGTCAATGCGTTGGACACATTGTATCAGTAGTCAATGCCTTGAACACATTGTATCAGTAGTCAATGCCTTGGACACATTGTATCAGTAGTCAATGCCTTGGACACATTGTATCAGTAGTCAATGCCTTGGACACATTGTATCAGTAGTCAATGCATTGAACACATTGTATCAGTAGTCAATGCCTTGGACACATTGTATCAGTAGTCAATGCCTTGAACACATTGTATCAGCAGTCAATGCCTTGAACACATTGTATCAGTAGTCAATGCCTTGAACACATTGTATCAGTAGTCAATGC
>NC_139630.1:57108407-57128407 GCF_964638095.1 Poromitra crassiceps | reverse complement strand
ACACAGTGCCAAAGTATACTGGTCTTAACACTCATTGTGACACACAGTGCCAAAGTATACTGGTCTTAACACTCATTGTGACACACAGTGCCAAAGTATACTGGTCTTAACACTCATTGTGACACACAGTGCCAAAGTATACTGGTCTTAACACTCATTGTGACACACAGTGCCAAAGTATACTGGTCTTAACACTCATTGTGACACACAGTGCCAAAGTATACTGGTCTTAACACTCATAGTGACACACAGTGCCAAAGTATACTGGTCTTAACACTCATTGTGACACACAGTGCCAAAGTATACTGGTCTTAACACTCATTGTGACACACAGTGCCAAAGTATACTGGTCTTAACACTCATTGTGACACACAGTGCCAAAGTATACTGGTCTTAACACTCATTGTGACACACAGTGCCAAAGTATACTGGTCTTAACACTCATTGTGACACACAGTGCCAAAGTATACTGGTCTTAACACTCATTGTGACACACAGTGCCAAAGTATACTGGTCTTAACACTCATTGTGACACACAGTGCCAAAGTATACTGGTCTTAACACTCATTGTGACACACAGTGCCAAAGTATACTGGTCTTAACACTCATTGTGACACACTTACTGGCAGCATTCTACACCGAGTCGCCGGTGTGATAGGGAGATGATTTGAGAGGAATTTACAAATTTAATTAGTTCACTCTCTGAGGATACAAGCTCTGCCAAGTTTCATTTAGATGTAATCTTTCTTTAGAGAATACTTCTTAGCACATGATTCTCACACAATAATATCTCTCCCCGGTCTGTACTATATCACTATTTCATCACATACAGTACAGTACACTGGCTGCGTACATGCGTATGTATTCTCCATCCAAAATGGCAATAATCACACGTCTTCTGCATGAAAAAGTAATAAAATGTAAATGACATATTATTAAAAGAAAAAAGCCACCCGTGAAATACTAAAACATCTATGTACGTTTCATTATTGGGCCCTTTTTTCTTTTTTTCCCATTGGATAACTGTAGATGAGGTGGTTGAGATATTTCCAGCTGGACTTTAATGGAAAAATACTTTTCATCTATCCAGAAGAAAATGGTGAAGTTTTGGACGCTCAGAATCAAAGAGCGAGAGCTTCTTTCTAATCTAAATGACTAACTGAAGGAGAAGGGAGGTTGAGAGAAAGTGGAGGTTGAGAGAAAGTGGAGGTTGAGAGAAAGTGGAGGTTGAGAGAAAGTGGAGGTTGAGAGAAAGTGGAGGTTGAGAGAAAGTGGAGGTTGAGAGAAAGTGGAGTCAGAAAAAAAGTCAATAACGAAGAAACTAAAGAAACCCTGGAATGCACTGAACCTCACAGATCGCTGATATCTAACGTCAGAGAGTTCGAGGATGGAGTTGTCCTTTAAGTAATGCAAGCAATATGCATTATGAGCAATATAAGACTCTTTACTCAATTTCCTACATTATTTTCTAAAAAAACACCAGTCTGTCAGTCGCTCCTCTGAAACACAAACAAGGGAACTGATTTTTTTTTTTTTTTTGCCAACATTCTCCTAAACCACAAGGTTAAACGGGCAAATTATTTTCCTCGTGTCAGGCCCGTCTCTGACGCTGAAGGAGTGGCCCAGTTCGACCCGGTACCCTTTCCACAGCATTCCAGCATGTCCGAGGGTGTTGCAGAACGACCCTTTTCACAGCATTCCAGCATGTCCGAGGGTGTCGCAGAACGACCCTTTTCACAGCATTCCAGCATGTCCGAGGGTGTTGCAGAACGACCCTTTTCACAGCATTCCAGCATGTCCGAGGGTGTTGCAGAACGACCCTTTTCACAGCATTCCAGCATGTCCGAGGGTGTTGCAGAACGACCCTTTTCACAGCATTCCAGCATGTCCGAGGGTGTTGCAGAACGACCCTTTTCACAGCATTCCAGCATGTCCGAGGGTGTTGCAGAACGACCCTTTTCACAGCATTCCAGCATGTCCGAGGGTGTTGCAGAACGACCCTTTTCACAGCATTCCAGCATGTCCGAGGGTGTTGCAGAACGACCCTTTTCACAGCATTCCAGCATGTCCGAGGGTGTTGCAGAACGCGAGGATCTGGACACTGATACAAAGTGAGCGGTAGCCTTCACAGTGTGTCTGCGTTACCTTGACACAGCGTCCCTCGTGAACCTCACTAACTTCTCCAGCCCAGATGTGGAGTCCATCTGCTCCACAGCCGAGCCAATACCAATGTCCTGGCAGATCCGTGGCCCGTCATCATCTTTTTACTGTTGTTTTATACCAAATCATTAAAAGCAGCGGAGCAGATGGCTGTCATATACTCGCCCTCTGCTTGGATTAAAAAAAAAAAAACGGTTCTGGTCCAGCACTGGTGGTGGAACGGTGGACAGCTGAGGAAACTAGCAGGTGTGCAGGACCAAACTAGGTCCTGCTCAGGCCCAAAAGGCTTTGAGGCGACAGCTTTGGGGGTCAAAAGGTCGTCCGTAATTGCCAGAGGCCTTTTGAGCGGGTGGCAAAATGGAGTTTGGAGCTTTCTGATTTTTTTTTCTTTTTTTCTTCTTCTCAAAGCCAAAGTGGTCTGCCACAAACTCATTATGATTTCCAAGTGTGATGATCTGAATAAAGAGGGAGGGGAGGGGAGGGGGTGGGTGAAGCAGGGGGTTGAAGACATAATTAGTTTTCCCTCACTGCAGGAGACAGTATGCTGATGAGACAATGAAAGAGCGAAAAAGCAGAGCTGTCAATCTCCCACGATTCTTTCAGCCCACAAAGGCAGCATCAGTGAGTAATGCTCACAGACCCAAAAAGAAATCCGAAAACACACGACTCGGTTACACAACGCAAAACTTCTGCCAATTCCTCCACGTGAAGCGTTTCACAGCCCCCTCACAGCCCCCTCGGTATGTAGGGTGGATTAACGGAAGAAAAGGTAACGCGTTATTTGGATAGTTCGCCTACAGAGAGTCAGCGTATTTGTTGAATATCAACTTAATAAGCTGTTGAAATTTTACAAACACTCTGACGACTCTCTGTAGGCAGAGAGAAACGGTGCTTTCCAGCAAACACGTGTCAGGTAATGTTCAGCTCCACAGTGTTGTGGATGAATGAATGAATGAATGAATGAATGAATGAATGAATGAAAGCTTTATTTCGGACTTGAAAAAAAAAGAAATAGTAATATATATATACACAAGTAGTATCAATGTTACAAAATATATATATTTATAAGTGAAAAAAAGAAGAAAAGAAAACGAAAAAAATAAATAAAATAAACAATAATAATCAGAATACGTGACAGCAACGAGGACCGAAAAGGAGTAGGATGAAGTACACTGTACTTATTTAGTCCTACCCCCAGTCCACAGTTCACATTCTTAATCAATTGACTTCCACTTTTATACTATTTACATTCTCAATAAACCATATGTATTCATACACACATATATACAAATATATATATAATGAATAGAAACATAGCAGGTAAAGTTCAGCTCCACAGTGTGGTGTGAATAGAAACGTCCTCTGCACACAGAGGCCATGGTACTGGTAGTGACAGGCTCAACCACACTGCAAATAGATATCAAATAAATCAGGCTGATGGTGCACTTTTCCAGTGTGTGTTTTTCCAGTGTGTGTGTGTTTCCAGTGTGTGTGTGTGTTTCCAGTGTGTGTGTTTCCAGTGTGTGTGTGTTTCCAGTGTGTGTGTGACAGATGAAATGTTTCCTGTCACACCGGCTAACAGTCTCGGGGCGACGAGCGACCCCCTCTGCACCGCCGCCAGACAAAATAGCATCGCCTACAGGAACCACCGGCCATCAAGGTCTGGAGAATAGCTTCGCTATTGACTTGCTGGGGGGGAAGAAGACCGCTGATGATTTTGTTTGTTTTTTCTCTACTCCCTCCTGCCATTGGGCAACCTGTGACACGCAACGCTATTTGGGTTTTATGACCCTTGGAAGTGGTTTTAACTCCTTCGGGCAGGAAATGAAACACTCGAGTGCCTCTATTGCGAAGTGCTGGAGCCGTTTGCAGCCGGGGCCCTGTGACATGCCAAGCATGTGTTCCATATAAAGAGAGAGGTTCTGCGAGTCACAGGTGCAACGCTGACAGGCCGTGTTTGCCTGGATGTATATGGAGTGCAGTGTGACAAAGATCAAGAGAGGGAGGGAGAGAGGGAAAGTATTTTGGTGTTTACGGAGAGGCCTTTTTACCGTCGCCCGTGGGCAGTAACAGGAGGCCCGCGCTGCATACCAGAGCCAAAGCCCAGAGACGCCTGCACTGACCAGTCACAGGCTGAAAACACACCAGAGCTTTGATGGAGCTCCTCGCTGTAGAGTACGCAACAAGCTGAGCTTCTCTGCTCAGATATGAGTCAATGGCGCCGCCCGCTAAAAACCCTTTTCTCACAAACACTGAAACAATCTAGGAGGATAAGAAAGGAGGATTACGCACAGCCACACACACACACACACACACACACACACACACACACACACACACACACACACACAACTATACACACACACACACACACACACACACACACACACACACAGCCACAACTATTTATTTCCCGGTCGTTGCTCCACCCCCTCTGCCGATCTGGGGAGATTTGTAGCCACATGCTTCCTCCGATACATGTGCTTCTTTTCACCTGACAGCGAGTAGTTTCATCGGAAAGCAGGTAGCGCGTGGGAGGACGACTATTCCTATTCCTCCCAGTTCCCCTCTCCCCCGAACAGGCGGCGCCCCCGCCCAACCAGAGGAGGCGCTATAGTGCAGCAACCAGGACTCATACCACCAGCGGCTTCCCACCCAGAGACACAACTCCGCGGTGGTGGTACTGTATAGGCGAGTGCTTTTACCTCTGCAATACCGAGACGGCCCACAAGGGTTTTTGTTGTTGTTGTTGATACAACGAAAGCCTTGTTTATGAGCTTGAGAACACGGTGTGCTCTTTATCGCTGCTAAATCTATTTAGATTGCAGCTCTCTTCTGTCCTCAGGTCGCTCTGTTATTTATCCTACGCTTCGTCTGCCGCACTGACTGCCTACCTCAATTAGTGGCCCTCACTCAGACACATTAATAAAGTGTCTGAGATGGAATATATTACAGTTCCATTTTGGTCGACAGTGACATTTCTCATCACCTCCCCCTCAGGTCTGTAATTTCACTGAGCTCATAATCTGCATCAGCATACGTGCTGCGTAGCCCCGCGGTGGCAGGAGAGAGGAACCGGCCGTGCTCCTCTGAGATCTAACTCACGCTCATTGTTCTCATACGAGAGCGCTGCCTGGAACAAGACGCGGATTCGCATTGAGGCGCTTTTAGCTACGAGGCTTTAGGTTCACGACGCACTGCAAAGCCAACACATCTTTCACGGCGGCTGAACAGTGTCGAGTCTCCTACAAGCATATTATCGTGGTCAACGAAAACGCAGATGAAAATTGTTCTAATACGCAGGCACAAAGCAAATAATTCAAACAACAACTGCTTTGCTTGCTGCCTTGATAAATGGGTGTGCTGGTGCTCGCTCGTTCACACAGCAAGTTCATTTACATTAATTAACATAACGCGCCCACTTAAGAGTCTTAGTTTGGAATGACTATGGTGCTTGCAATGGATATGAGTGGATGGCATATTTCTCCACTGGTGGAAGTATCATGCTGTTGTCCTGAAGATCACTACGAATTCAACGCACTTTAAGAAGTACCAGTGAGCCGTCTTGCGGCATTTTCACAATCATATCATTAGGATCGAGTAATGAGATAGGATCAGGATCAGTCTGTGTGGATCCAGTAATGAGATAGGATCAGGATCTGGATCCGTAATTCGGCAGGAAAATGACAGGCCTGTTTTTTGGGTGAAGCACGGTCTTGGTCAGCCACAACATTCTGAATGAATTGCTAGTGTTTCGTAAGGGAAGCTTACAGTTTATTTTGCTTCCTTACGGGCTGCTTTGTTTAAACAGATAACAGTTTTCACGATAAAGAGATCAGAATAATCTGAGCCTCAGAGTGATAGAGAGAGAGAGAGAGTGAGCTGGTTAACGCTTCAGTGTCTTGCTCAGGAACCCGTGGCAGCAGGATACACAGCTGCTCCAGGAATTGAACCTGCACACTTTAACCACTGGCTAACCCCGCCGGCAACGTGCAAACGCCCAGATAAGGCTGTCTAGTCACACATTTTTCAAATGTCTAATCTTGCTTGCTTCATGCCTGGAGAAAAAACCCCTTATTTGTTTACACAGGGTCTTGAGATACCCTAAAATATACAGGCGCATATCCCCCCAAAGCCTCGATAACTGCAGCAACGCTTGGGTAAACTTGTTTTGTGGGCAATTTTGTCAAAAATGAGTTGTCAAATGTCTCGCTTGATAAATGAGACCTGCTGACGTTTCTTTGAGAGAAGAAGAAGTGATTTGAAAAAGGTGAAGGTTTGAGTGAAAAGCTGAGTTGCCGTGTGGAAGGGAGGCAAACAGCAGATTGACTGCCAAGAAAAGTTCACAAGAGGTGTGAATAATTAAAGGCATCTCTGTCTCTGCTCCGAGCAGAAGAAGAATCAGCTGTGATCCTTTGTAACTTCCAGACACACACAGCTGAGTGAAAACAACACAATGTTGCAATAAAATGATATCATTCTGCACAAATGTGCCAAATTAATAACACACCGTCCCTACACAAACACCCTGCTTTCTGTCAACAGAAACAGGGTGTCTGGGTAGTGTAGAGGTGAATGCACCACCTCGCCCACCACAGCAGAGACGGCGGTTCAATTCCCGGCAGCGGTACCTCCAGCAGCGGTACCTCCAGCAGCGGTACCTCCGGCTCGGTCAGATGCTCCTACAGACACAATTGGGCCGTGTCTGCAGCAAGGCGGGAGAAGCCGGTGACGTGTGAGTCCTGGTCGCTGGACTAGTGCCTCCTCTGGCTGGTCGGGGGCGCCTGTTCAGGGGGGAGGGGAACTGGGGGGAATCAGCGTGATCTTCGCACGCACTACGTCCTGCCGGTGAAACCCCTCGCTGTCAGGTGGAAAGAAGCAGTTGGCGGCTGCACATGTATCGGAGGAAGCATGTGCTAGTCTACAACTCTCCCCCAGATCGGCAGAGGGGGCGGAGCAACGACTGGGACAGCAGGGGGGATTAGCCAAGTGCAATTGGGGAGAAAATGGGAGAAAAACCCCAAAAACTTGACTTGAAACATGAACATGACTTTACCTCAGTTACTGGACTTACAATAATACTATTTCTGCTGCCGCTAATTATAATAATATCCATCTGGGAAATTACATATTTTGACAAAAGCTTTCACAACAGCAATAATAAAATTCCCTTTCGATTATTCCCCTTTTTTGGATGTGAAAAGCCAAGTATAGCCAATGTAGAAGCAGTCTCTTGCACTTCACAGAGGAACAGGACAGTATATTAATTCACCTTATGCAGCCCCGCCCACTTGACCCATTGTATCACGACTTCCTGTTCAAAACGCCGGCTGTTTTAGCTGCTCAAACTAGTCTGACTCACCTGGTCAAACCTAGTTTGACTCACATATGAGTCAAACTAGGATTGTGTTTACACTTCCTGTTAGTCTTTCAAGCCAGACGGTCTCTTCTGCACAAGGTGATGGGTGAACCCAAAGAGGATCCTGGAGCACTTGATTACCTGGAAAATGATTTGAATAAGGTGCATCGGAGGAAGCACGTTCTAGTCTAAAACTCCTCCAGGATCGGCAGAGGGGGCGGAGCCACGAGTGATTTTAATAAGGTGCAGTGCACCTTATTAAAATCTTCAGGATCCTCTTTGGGTTCACCCATTGAACTGTTGTTACCAAGTATGGCCAACTGCACCTGCTATTCACTTCCTGGAAAAAGTGAATTCCCTGTGTGTGCTATCATGTGTGTCCTGTGAGAGAGAGAGAGAGAGTGTGTGTGTGTGTGTGTGTGTGTGTGTGTGTGTGTGTGTGTGTGTGTGTGTGTGTGTGTGTGCGTGTGTGTGTGTGTGTGTGTGTGTGTGTGTGTGTGTGTGTGTGTGTGTGTGTGTGTGTATGCGTGTGTGTGTGCGCGTGCGTGCATGCATATTCATGTGTGTGATTATATGTATAGACGCAGGGCTGCAGCAGTTCTTGAGTCTGGTCTGGAGAGCACTTCTCTGATGTCTTGGACTCGTCTCTCTGTCTCACGTCTATTTGAACACGGGCTTGTCTCGGTCTTAGTCAGTTTAGATGTTGAGGGGTTTAGTACAGAACTAATGCAGATATATCTACATCTCTGTTGAGGCTTAATAAACTCTTTACAACATTATTACATTTGGAAAGACGTGCACACAGTTAGTTGGGCAACACTTTACAATAATAACATTCAGGGGTTAGTTAATCCTTAATAAGTAATCTATAGTCTAATAATCATTGACTCGTGGTGTTCATGTGAACTATTTGTGGTTGGGTTGAGTCATGAAATCATTGAGGTTAAGGTTAGAGCTCAATGTGTTCTGGTGTCAGTCTTGACTTGGTCTTGACCCCTTTGGACCTGGTCTTGTCTCAAAAAGTGATTGGAACTTGACTAAGGTCATCTTGACTAGGGTTAGACCAATATTTCACTTTGCTGATACTGTACATCCACCCTGGTATTGGTATTTTATTAAACATCAGATATCAGCAGTTCAATGTTGTGTTTTCTTTGCACATGTTATTTATTCATATTGTTCAATGATGCCTTTTGTAAATGAATGATGAATTCAAATGCAGGAAGGTATCTTACTGTCCAGCACCACTGAATATGTGTAGTGGTTCACTCTGCCTTCAACAGCTGATAAAATAATCTCGTCATTAGTCTGGTTTGAATAGAGCCTTTTATTCTAACATGAATTAGGGCTGGGCAATTAACCGAAAAAGTATCAAATCTGACACTTAAGCCACTTCTTAACATGCAGTGGAATCCGTATTATAACCTGCACCTAGCCGGTTGGCCTGCATGTTAAACAAGAATTAGCCGGCCTACGCGCACTCCCGCGAGTCCGTATCTTATCTACCTCGACCACCGGTATAAGATCCGCTTCCACGCAATCGCAGCTCATGTTAAACAGCTGGCAGGATATTATCCGCATATCCGTAGTGGGCAGGTGTGGCTCGTGACTCACTTCACGTTCACTAGTTTATTAATTAATGAATCGTTCGGGCAATCGCTTATATCAACGAGCAAACTCACGGTTTCCTCAAGTGCTGCAAAAACGGATTGATTGATTGTTTGGCCAATGCGCTTCAGCTGCAGCCAGGCAGGTCCAGTGCATCAGGTCTGCTGCTGCTGCTGCTTGCTTGCTCCCATGTCAGAAAAAGCCTAACTTGTGTGGGGAGAAATACATTGAAAACTAGTTAGATATGACTTGAAATGCCACTTGTAAAATAAATCACCCACAGTGATTGACGACAGTCCGACCACTATTTTGACTGGGCTGCGCCTGCTTTATGTAGCAATGTGAAGCGCTCATTTTTTGGCACATTGCCACCCCTCGTTGGAATGGACTCCGTTAAAACCAACGGCATGCTTTTTGAAGTCTCCAGATTTGTCGCTAACGTGATGCAGCCAATTATATCAGCAGGCAGTGTTGTGTGCCTCTCCACTGCGTAGAGGATAGGAGCTGACTGACTGATAGGCTATCAAACTTTTGTGGGGAGAAATAGCCTACATTTAAAACTAGTCAGATATGACTAGTTGCCACTTGTAAAATAGATCACCCACAGTGATTGACGACGGTGCGACCACTATTTTGACTGCCTCATAGCTACAGCTGCTTCCTATCACATTTCTTGTTTTCGATAGATGCTACCGCGCCGCCCCCCCCCCCCCCCCCCCCCCCCCGCCCACTGGCAGAAAAAACGGCTCATATCCAGTTGTTTCTTAACAAAGACCCCTGATGTTTAGAAAGGCAAAACCTGAAAATATCCTGCTCTCTCTAGCAGGACATGATCCAGAGTTCATGTTTAAAAGGCACTTTAGAGTCTTGAACCGACTTAATCTTTCTCATGTCAATAAATGCTATTAATTCATTAATTCAATTAATGAATGTTAATTATTCAGTTAATACTTTCCCCAATGCGTGCGTTCATGAACTGTCCCCCTTCAACTATCTGGGACCCGTTTCTGGCCTACTTTGACGATGTTAGGAATGACAGGTGACTGAGGTTGGGGGTGATGGTTGGCTTGGTCGGCTGGTGTCTTGTGGACCCCTTGCGTGAGATCCCAAGCACTTTATCTATTACCTATATAAGCGCCTCGAGCAGCTGGTAGCACCACATTGCAATGTTCAATCTCAATGATGTATGTATGCTTTTTTCCCCCTGTGTTCCATAAAAAATTGAAAATAAAATACTGGGAAAAAAAGAACTGTCCCCTTAAAAAAGATGATGTCGTGTTCAGTCACGTGCCGCGGCTAGTCCGCGTTCAGGCGTCGACTCAAAGCCAAGCTGTGGGCATGGAGGATGACACGAGTGAGTAAACAGTGCACTACAGACCTAGTACTATGTCAGAGTACTATGAGGGCTGTGTTTAGGGAAGCGCCCCACGCCTCTGACAGGCTGCTGGGACCAGGAGAAAGGGACCGCCCCCACGCCTCTGACAGGCTGCCTGGACCAGGAGAAAGGGACCCCCCCCCCACGCCTCTGACAGGCTGCTGGGACCAGGAGAAAGGGACCCCCCCCCACGCCTCTGACAGGCTGCTGGGACCAGGAGAAAGGGACCTCCCCACGCCTCTGACAGGCTGCCTGGACCAGGAGAAAGGGACCCCCCCCCACGCCTCTGACAGGCTGCCTGGACCAGGAGAAAGGGACCGCCCCACGCCTCTGACAGGCTGCCTGGACCAGGAGAAAGGGACCACCCCACGCCTCTGAGAGGCTGCCTGGACCAGGAGAAAGGGACCGCCCCCACGCCTCTGAGAGGCTGCCTGGACCAGGAGAAAGGGACCACCCCACGCCTCTGACAGGCTGCCTGGACCAGGAGAAAGGGACCGCCCCCACGCCTCTGACAGGCTGCCTGGACCAAGAGAAAGGGACCGCCCCCACACCTCTGACAGGCTGCCTGGACCAGGAGAAAGGGACCACCCCACGCCTCTGACAGGCTGCCTGGACCAGGAGAAAGGGACCGCCCCACGGCCGCCATAGGGACCGAGCGGAGGGGAAAGAGGCGCGGTCTCGCCTCTATGAGGGGAGGGCTCACTCAAGCAGGGCCGATTCAGGGGGATTTAGGGGGCTCGCCTGCCAGCAATAAAAGGCTGAAACAGGATACTTGGTGAGATTAATTACCCCGATAGGCCACGATAATGCCATTTAAATGGGAAAGTAATTAAAGTGCAGCTTCCATGAAAATTATTCATTGCTGACGGATTGGGTGACAGACAGATCAGGAGGCAGTTACAGAAAGCTACAGGTTAAGTGCGCCCAGAGAGACCACCACCGTTTTATTGCAGCTGTTGAATCTTACGGCTCTGCCCAGCTCTCATCAAATTACTGCCAGCATGTGGACTGTGGCTGAGGGGGGGGGGGGGACCGGGGGGGGGTGTAGAATGGGCTCCCAGGTAACGTAAAACCAGGGACAAACGCTACAAAGGAGGATCCACTTAAGTAGAAAATGACACTGCCTGGCGCTGGTCAGCAGGGACTGCTTGGACTCAATCAATCCATTCTGTTTAAGGCCACCATGGCAGGTTACAACACAAAGGGAATAAATCAATGGTTTTATTGTTCCCCCAAGTGTTACTTTCACAAATGTATTGAACAATATCCATTTAGGGCTGATAAAGTGTCAATAAAGTGGCCATATAGATTACAGCTGTGGAGGGGGGGGGGGTATCAGTTTACATTGACACCCATCAGCAGTCCCCCCCCCCCCCCCCCACACACACACACACACACACACTCATCAGTCTCTTTTACAATGGACTAATTATGGGAGCAAAACAACAAACGTTGTGGTACCTTGTGAACTCCAGACAGACGACTGCTGAGAGGAGGAGTTGAATGGAAGAGCGCTGTTGAAAAGGGGGAATATTTGCTTGTCACGCGAGGCGAGCCGAGGGCAGCCAGGCTTTTCACATCAAAGTCAAATGCTTAGCTTACATTCTTGCGTGCCTCAATGCATTTTTTTTTCACTGGGAGATTGCAACAAAGAGGGAGTCGTCTGTTGTTCTGTTTGAATGTTTAAGTAGGTTTGTACTTGAGGGGACTGCAACATCCTCCCAAGTTCACACAGCGCTGCACAACAAACCCAGTGAAGAAGACGAAGAAGAAAGGCTAAAAATAAACACGGAGAAAACATCACCTGAATCCATTCACTGACTTTCTTTCTTTCGGACAAACATTTCTCTGACTCTTAAATCATTTCCGCGTGTCCCTAACTTAAAAAACGTTTTCTATTGTTTCTATTCAAGAGCCTTTCAACTCTGAACTCATCTTTACAGGCTAACGGTCTCTAAATAATGCACGTGCTTAAGTCACACCAGGGGGACCTCCAGTTGTGAAAAATCAGGCTGCAGTTCCTCGAATAGCCACTTGAGGCTTGCTGCAAAAAGGAGTCATTCTCCATATCCCCCCATGTTAACACATTGACTGCCAGACGTTTTTCTTTGCTGTAGTTAGCTTCTGCCAAGCCGTTTTTTGAGGATTATGGCTCATTTTATAAGAGCCGAGGATTCGTTTCAGCTTGGAGTTTGTGAACATACAATATCTCAAAAGTACTAATAGAATGTGTACTTTCTCTGTCTAAAAGAGTTAGTTTGTAGAGTTAGTAGTTATGTAAGCATTAGCAGTTGAATACAGCATGGTTTTAGCGTGAAAAAGAATATTCAGAGATAAACGGCTTTTTGTGAAATTGGATGGAAGGGTCACTTTAACCATTCATTTTTGGCTCTCTCTCTCTCTCTCTCCCTCCCCCTCTCGCTCTCTCTCTCTCTCTCCCTCCCTCTCGCTCTCCCTCCCTCTCTCTCTCTCTCTCTCTCTCTCTCTCTCTCTCCCTCCCTCTCGAGTTGCTTCAACTCCGCCCTCCGTGGGCGGACAAGCTTGTCACCAGTCAGTGCTTTTGCTCTCCTGTGCCTGCATGTCTGGGCCGCTGTTTGAGGAAGTCGGGAGGGACTCGCTCGTTTGGAGTTTTGGTTGAGAGAAGCTTTTGCGATTCTGGTCATATTTATGCTGCGTGTTTCAAAGTGTGTTCCTGCACCTGTAATCTATCACCCGATCATAGTAGATCGGCTGAATCTATTATGTAAATTTGCAATCCCGCATCGCCAGCAATCAGCGCGAAAAGGAGAATGGCTGGGCTGAGAATGGCTTGACAAGTTAAAAAAATGCTTTCCTTCCTCTAGCAAGGAGAGCACTGTTGCCACTTAGTGGGTCGGTGGAATGGGTTGTAAACGTTCGGTGGCTCCAATAATTATATAAGAGATGTAAAAGGCTTAGATGCACAACCCACCGTCAAAAAAAAAAAATCGATGCCAAAAACGTGTAAACACGTTGTTGGCAGGGAACAGCTGGATTCTGAAAACGTGTTCATACGTTGTTGGCAGTGAATGAGTTAAAATGCCAGAGATTACAGCAGAAATAAACATGTTTACAGCCTGGTACCAAAAAAAAGAAAAGAAAGTGTTGTCTAACTAATTTCACTGTTCATAACAACTGGACAAGAGCTGAGTTTTTATATAACTCACCCGTTTATACAGTCTATGGCTGCAAAGAGAAGTCTGATTGTATGGAAGTGAATGTGAAATGAGCCGACTCCTCACTTGACCTCAGTAAACACTATCCCATTAAGTTCATGGTGTCAATCGCTAGTTTAGAGTCAAATAGACGATAAAGCAGCCGATGTTTTGGGGCATGATTGACAGGTCGCCTGTCCAGTGATCGCGCAGCTCGCCGGTCACGGACCAAGAGTAGGCGGCGCTGCTGCTCTTCTCGTCCAAATATGGTCAACTTCCGGCTCCAAGAAAACCAAGATGTCAACGGTCACAATGCAAAAGTCACTGCTGGCTAATAACAGGCTTTGTGCTGCTGCTGCTGCCTACAATACAAGCAGTCAGCATGACAACATTTCCACTGGCTCTTTCTCTCATTCATTATATTGTTTACACCTGTTGTTGATCGCACCTAAACCCCATTTCACTGGGATTGGGCTGAACATGCACAGACTTGCATGTGCACACACACACACACACACACACACACACACACACACACACACACACACACACACACACACACACACACACACAGACACACACACACACACACAGGTCCTGTAGTCTTTCCCATAACCAATTTTGAATCCTATTTCTGTGCCCTTCTCCGCAGCGATCTCTCTGACTCAGAGATGTGATGAACGCACCTGATTAAATATGAATGGTTATTCTATGAGATATGCGCACTCACAACAAGCATGCTGGAAGAGAACAAAACGCCTTGTTTACAAAGTGTGCGTTGCCTTGAAGGTGCGCAGGGGTGCGTTAGTAACTCACGAGATAGAGCGCTGATTCAATCACACGCTAAGATCCCGCGGAGAGGCCAGGCTGAAACCCTCCACACCACACATTTCCCTTCACCTGCTGCCAGCAGGGCAGAGCTGGAGACATCAGGCTGAGGAACTTGCAGCGTGAAACTTAAACTCATTGAAGACAAAGCTGAGAAGTAATTAGGTTTCTGGGAACAACAAGCACTCAGCACCTTGTGCAGCGCCGGCTCACTCCACACATTTCCTTTGGTGTAATTAGTGTGAGGTGTGAATTGCTCGTCAGATGGATTCACCATCTGTATTCACACAGCGCGCGCTGCTCGTTCCCCCGCTCCCCCGCTCCCCAGCTACGAGCTACGAGGCTCGTAAAACGGACCAAACATTTGAAACGGATACAATACTCGTTTGCAACGGTAGTATCGATACCAGCCGGGCTTACTCTTAATGAAAAATCAAACTTGTTATTTATCCGCCTCCACTTAGCCACACACGCACGCACACACACATCTCCTCCTCTCACTAGCAACAGCAAAGAACTTACATAGCTAGCAAAGCAAACATTAGCTACAAACAGCTAGCTAACGTTATCGAGTAGGTTTGCTAAATGCCTAGTTTTCGACTGTCGGACTGACCCCCCCCCCCTCGCGGCGCCCGGATCAAAAATGGTATCGCATATTGATTTATCTCCCTGGGTATTGTAGCAAAGTTAGAAAGTCTAGTATTGTGACAAAGCTATAGCAGCTACTAGCTATGTCCATGCAGATGATCATGCAGGAGTTGGAGATGATCGAGGAGGGACAGAGGTTTTCTCTTTCTCAGGTTCTTTCGGCGCTATGGGGCTCTCACCGCCAAAGGTTCATCAATTGTGAACGATGAGCCGTGAGAGCTTTAATAATGCACTTATTCTCTAATGAGCGCTCCTGCATGCTTGCTCGGGAATGGGCCCATTGTTTTAGGAAGCGCCGACGTTCCAATTACAAATCGCTCAGGCATCACCTAACAGCCAGGAGAGCACCGGACACACACTCCCGAGAGCCACTTCTCCATTACCCACCCTACCTGCTCGTTACCCTACCTGCTCGTTACCCTACCTGCTCGTTACCCTACCTGCTCATTACCCTACCTGCTCGTTCTGCATCGCAGATAAAGCCAAATCATCTGCCATCTTGATTGTGTGGTGGTGGTGGGGTTACACTGATATCGGCACGATATTGGCCTTTTATAAAAAATATCCGATATCGCCCAGTCAGTCAGTGTCATCATGTCAGCCACTGCTGATATCATGCAAGGATATTAAGTTTCTGCCCGACCACAGCTACATAAAGATAATCATTAAAAATCTGATTTTGCACGTTTTATTTACTCGTGAATTCTTTTCAATAATTGTTTCTGTAAAAGCGTTCTTCATTTAAATGCACTATTCTATCACAGATTTCCCCCACCATTGACTAAGTGGGATGAGATGGTACAATGACCTACCTACTTAACCTGCACTGTATAGGTTAGGTTAGGCAGTCTCATACAGTATATCAATAGACCAGCAAAACACTAATGAGGGTTTCCAACTTCCATGATTGTAAGTTGGAAACCCTCATTACTGTTTTGCTTGCACCTGTGTTTAACCCTGCCTTTTCGACACAAAATGGCCCCTGTGAAAAGGGTCTATCAAACAGACAGAGGATTATCTTGAGATATTTCACGGTGGCACTTTAAATGCTGCCGCTCTACTTGAAACAATTAACATGACACCATCTTGGCCAAGCTCCTTCACAATAGCTGATGGCTGAATATTGCGCCGGGTGAACAGAGTAATTGTCTGTTGTCAACATGTCATGTGTAATTAGAAGTGAGTCAGAAGGAGCAATGTGTTAATTGTTTTATTCTGGCTTCTTCCTGCAGGTCTCCGTCCCTGACCTCCCCGCGTCCTTGGCCCCGGGCGACCCCTGGGCACATTCCAGGCTGCGTCTGTCACCAAGCCAGCCACGCCAAATACATCATCCCCACTGTTTACCACACACACACACACGCACACGGACGCACGCACGCGCACACGCACACACACGCACGCAAGCACACGGACGCACGCACGCACACGGACGGACGCACGCACGCACACACACACGCGCGCGCACGCACGCACACACACGCGCACGCAAGCACACACACACACACACACACACACGCACGCACGACATGGTCTGGTGAATGCGGTAACAAGTAGGCAAACTGACTGTGAAACCGTTTTTTGTTTGTTCGTTTTTCACTTTTTTTTTAAAATATCAGGCAAGTTTAGATGTTGAAGAAGACGCTCAATATAACAAACAAGGGTTTTTACTCTAGGATCACTAAATACTTCATACTAAATACTGCTAGCAAACTAAGCTTGTTCACCAAGTTTGAGGGCGATTCTATCTGAATGTTGCAATCATTCAAATAAGCATCACTTCTTCAACTTTTTTCAGATTTCAACGTATGACCCATCAGTTTGAAAGCTCACAATCTGCACGTTCATCATCTGTGAAAAAGTGAAAAATGAAATGGCCTTGGTCTACTTGTGACCCACAACACCAGCAGTCCCTGTCCCTTCTATCTGTCCCATATTTATTCTGTTAAGACAAGCGGTTTGTTTCCTTCAGCGTGTTGTTCTCTTCCCTCTGGCACAAGCAAAGAAGCTAAAGGCAGGAGATAATAATAATAATAATACCTTGATTTACACTTTGAACTTTAGAGACAGAAAAATGGCAGGTGAGCGGCTTCGCTTAATCCCGTACTAAAACTGTGAGCGGAATGCCAGCGACTAATCCAACGTGATGAGAGAAGAAACCAGGGCGATGAATCATCGCCCAAAAGCCAGAGGGCGAGTTGAGTTGAGTTAGCCGGGCGGCAGGCAGCGCGCGGGGCGGGTTCTAATAAAACACTCAGCCCGACTTTCTGTTCACAACAGCCTTCTTTTAATCAACGCAGCCAGTTGATCCGTTTGGGCCAACTGTTTTTCACGGACGCCCGAGCATGAAAGAGCAACATTGTTTGGTGGATCCATAGAAATAATTAATTAAAAAAAAAAATGTCACCACAAAATACGGCATTTTAATTAGTCGATTCCCTTGAGACTGAGCTGCACAGAGTGATTCTGCACCATTGCTAGGCTAATAATGTTTGCCAGCGTAGTGCTGATATACACATTACATTAATCTGGGTAATATGCAAACTGGAAATATTATGGATCGTATCAAACTATGCTCGTTAATGCTAATGGGGAATCATTACTGGAACTCGCGAGTGAGAGGTTTTCAAAATGAAACTGCCAATCGCCAAACAGTCACTCGGCTCCCAGGAAAGGTTCAATTCTATACCATCATATTTTATACGCTGTTTACTGTGCCGTGTGTCTAGACTGGTTTCTGCCCAAACATTTCTGTTTACTGTGCCGTGTGTCTAGACCAGTGGTTCTCAAATGGGGGTCCGCGGACCCCCAGGGGTCCGTGGCACTTTGCCAGGGGGTCCGCGAAAAGTTTAAGTAAAAAAAAAAAGAAAGATTTTTTTTTTTTTTTAATTAAAAATAAAATGCTACATGTTACTTATTCCTTCTCAAACTACTTCCTACATGGTGCTAGTCTATCAAAATATCTTGGCTGTCATTGATTGTGTTGCATAGTGGTTTTCTGGACTGTTGACAAATTGTGATATTGTAAGTCACTTTGGACAAAACAAAAGCGTCTGCTAAATGACGTAATGTAAATGTAATGTAATAAAAAAAAATATATATATTTTTTTTTTTGCAAAATCTTCATAGTTCAACGAAAATAGTTTATGCTTTAAATCTAAAATGGTTCATGGATTACATTCTAATAACAAACCTATCAAATTAAAAGTCAAGCACGTTACGGTGGAAACAATTAAGCTTAGCCCAAAATCACAAATCAGAATGAGGGGGTCCCCGGTATATTTTCTATCTTGTAAGGGGTCCTTGGCTGAAAAACATTTGAGAACCTCTGGTCTAGACTGGTTTCTGCCCAAACATTTCTGTTTACTGTGCCGTGTGTCTAGACTGGTTTCTGCCCAAACATTTCCCAACTTGGGCTTGACTTCGAAAGGACCTTTTCAACTCAAGTCTACCCAGAACAGCTCAGCAGCACCTACAGTACACCAAGTGTTTCTTTCAAGCATTCACATTTTCCTCTACAGTCATGTCATCAACAAAGGCACTTCCAGCCCACAGGACTTTTCAAAGTGCAAGTCAACATCATGTTGAGATGTTTGCAGGGTTCCCACACCTTGTCAAATGCAAGGACTTTGCAAGGACTTTCCCGGTGCAAAAGCCTTCAATTCAAGGAGCCGACGTGGCCTCGTTTGAGACACGGATCCAGGTTCATTACTGTTCTAACGAGAAGCAGCAGCTTGACAGAAGCTCACAGAAAAGAGATAGAGGAACACTTCTCAACTGTGGTGTTGCACATACATTTTTGGGGGAGAAGGGTCAAAAGAACGTAAGGTTACTTGACGTAACCCCGGTTCTATGAATCTCAAGTGAGGTGTCTCACCTATCTATTCTTGTATAAAATATATAAATTCAAGGACTTTCAATGACCCATGTCTATGCATGTCTATTTTTAAAAAAGGCCTTGATTTCATCCCCCCTCAAATTCACAAACCTCAGAGGATTTCAAGGAGCCGTCGTGGGAACCCTGTAGTTTGGGCGTCGGGAGTTAAAAGATGGCGGTGGGATGTAGTGATGCAAAGCTCCTCCAGAGGGAGCCCTCCTTCTTACCTGCTTGGCCGGTGGCGATGCTGACGGCGGCGAACAGCCTCTGCGTGCGGCTCAGGTCCGACACCCCGTTGACCGCCTCCACCTCGAAGGTGTAGTTGGCGTGGGCGAGCAGGTCCACCACCGTCACGTATGTGTCGGCTAATCCCGCCTGCTGGGGGGAGTATCCCACGTTGCCCCCGCATGGCGCGCACTCCTCGGGCTCCCAGCCGCAGCGGCGGCAGATAATCCTGTAGGTGACGTCGTTGCGGCCGCCCGTGTCGGCCGGCGGGCTCCACTCCAGGCTCACCGTGGTCTGGTTGATGTTGTAGACCAGGTTCTGAGGCGCCGAGGGGGGTCCTGTCAGGGAGGAGGACGAAGAAGCCAGAGTTTAAATCAGCGAGTGGCGAGGAAAGTGACAGCCAAGTGTGTGCAGTGACTGGATCTGTGCTTTTTCACTGTGCTCCTGAAACCCATGTTAAGGGACATGCCAGCTCTCTCTCTCGCCCCACCAGCCAAACACTGACAGTCAAGCTCTCTCGCCCCCACAAGCCAAAAACACTGACAGTCAATTATAATAGGACTCAGATCCAGGAAAGAAAGAAATAGCAGGTTAGAGAGGAAGTCAAACTCCGCCAAGCGCCAAGGTCGCTGTAATAAGCCTGTGAAATAAAGGTGTGGAGTGCAGAGTTTCAAAGGCAAACATCACTTTGTAGTCAGAGTTCACGCAACGCAACGCAGGTTTTTATATCAGTGCAGCTCAAATTGAATG
>NC_139630.1:57003407-57103407 GCF_964638095.1 Poromitra crassiceps | reverse complement strand
CTTATTCCTTCTCAAACTACTTCCTACATGGTGCTAGTCTATCAAAATATCTTGGCTGTCATTGGCTACGGTTACATGAGGCCTTTTAATTCGAAATGAAATCATTCGAATCAAATCATTCGCATTGATCGTTATTTCCTGTGAGTTTACAAGAGAAAATAGTATCCAATCTCAATCCTCTCTAACTCACTGCAGTCTTTCTGCGCATGCCCGTTTCACTTTTGACTGAAAAATGATGCCTCTAGATTAAAGAAAAGACACTGTGATGTTGACTTTTATGTAAATGTGCGCATTCGTTTCGTTATAGATCATGACTGCCCCGCAGCTAGCTTCACGTTAGCTTGCATGTAACGTTAGCGTCACCACAAGCTTGTGGAGCGCTGCCTGTTGAAGGTAGCCACAACTAGCTAGCTAAAGTTAGCCATAGCCACCACAACAGCTAACGTTAACGCCAAACAAATCGCTGCCTCCTCCCCACGTTGCAAAAGTGGTTGATTTGTCATCATTTGAAACTGTCAACAGCCACTCTGGAAGCTGCCATGTTTCGCCAGCTGCTGGGGCCGGGTGTGTCTGACGCGGTTTGACGCGTTTGACGTATCCATGTGATTCCCCCTCCCTTCCTGAAGTGTGACAGAGCTCTTCCTTGAGAGGGAGATTGCTGACAACGGGCATGCGCAGAAAGACCGCAGTGAGTTAGAGAGGATCGTAGAGGAAAGAGCGTTCACATGTATAGAAAAATACTTCAATCGCATTGAGAAACGAACTACACCACCCCCTTACATCGAATTTGACTTCACATCGAATTGGCCTTTTTCATTCTGCTTTAGGTGTTTACAAGATAAATTTGAAGAGGATTGGGATCGAATTCTGAGTTAAAGAGGATTGAAACTGTCCATGTAAACGTAGCCACTGATTGTGTTGCATAGTGGTTTTCTGTACTGTTGACAAATTGTGATATTGTAAGTCGCTTTGGATAAAACAAAAGTGTCTGCTAAATGACGTAATGTAAATGTAATGTAATAATTTTTTTTTTTTTTTTTTGCAAAATCTTCATAGTTCAACGAAAATAGTTTATGCTTTAAATCTAAAATGGTTCATGGATTACATTCTAATAACAAACCTATCAAATTAAAAGTCAAGCACGTTACCGTGGAAACAATTAAGCTTAGCCCAAAATCACAAATCAGAATGAGGGGGTCCCCGGTATATTTTCTATCTTGTAAGGGGTCCTTGGCTGAAAAACATTTGAGAACCTCTGGTGTAGAGGTTAAAATACTCACCTACACCACGGGGCTTCTGTAGAAAGTGCCCTAATGTAACGTTAGCTGCTGATCCTTTTTTTTTAGGTCGTGTTGCAAAGCCCGGCTCGGCCCAGCTCGGCCCGGCTCGGCCCGGCACAGAGTTGTGAGAGCAGATTAAACCCACGCCTGGCAGAGAAGGATCCAGTGCTTATGGGCCTTGAGAGGCACTCTGGGCTGCCTTCACCTCCACAGCCTGTTAGCTAGCCGCGCGCTAATTGGACAGATGAGGGGAGTGGGGCGGTAGGTAGGGTGAGGGGAGGGAGGGGGGGGGTTGGATGAGGTCATCCTTACACTACAAATGTGTGTTGTGACCCCTTGACCCCGCCTCTAATGATGTGGCTGCAACAAAAAAGCCTGCATGGTTGAAGCCATGAAGAAGAATGCAAAAACGAGTCATTACTACAATCAGCCAGATTTCAACACCACTTCAATATTGAATTCAAAATGGAATTTGATCAATGTTTAATACTTTCAGTGTGCTCTGCAGGAAGACATTGGTGGAGAAGTGGGAATAGTTAAAAAAAAAAGTAAAAGAAGGGTTGTAATAATCTGAGGTTCAGATTCACTTAGAGGCCATTTACACCTGGCGTTAACATGCGTTTTCTGTGATCAGATTGCAATCAGATTGTGTTTTATCACTTGAAATGCCAGGTGTAAACACTCCCAAAACGCATTGAAGAAGGATTGCAATCTGATCGGCCAAACCACCTCCGGAGGTGGTCAGGGATGCATTGTGTACACATTGAACACAAGTGTAAATGCAATGTGTCCTCTCAATCTGGATACAGGCAACTCTCAATTATGCGGATTGAGAGGACAACCATTTCTGCAATCTGATTGCAATCAGATTGCAATCAGATTGCAGAAAATGCATGTTAACGCCAGGTGTAAATGGCCTCTATGATTGTGTTCTGAGGACACATTTTCTGTGCTGCTCAGTTGGTTTTGGTTTTACATTACGTACATTACATTACATTACATTACATGTAATGTGGTTTTGGTTTGACCCACAGAGACACTTTGAGTGAATCTGGGCCTGAGCTTCAGTCTACCTACTGACAGTGCATTGCAGGCTGAGCAGCACCATCACACAGTCACACTGTAAGAACATCAAAAACCCCTTTGCAATGTTGCTACATAGCTGTTAAGTTAAGTTTAGTTAAGGAATTTAGCAAAGCCTCTGAGTGACTCTGACTCTGTTTGCTGCGGCGTTGTAGCGCTCTTAGTTTAAACATTAGCATCATAGTATCAATTCAACACTAGCGTCTATGTTCTGCGGCCCGGACGGAGCTTCCCATGTCAACTTGTTGAGGTGGCACATTTTGGAGGGGTGCAGGGGGGGGGGGAGGGTTCGGGCGCGAGGGGGGGGGGTGCGGGGGGCCGCAAGGGGGGGCGCGAGGGGGGGAGACGGCTGCTCACAACTGCCCTTTTCAGCCCCGGCACCGCTCACAGCTGTTGCTTGATTGATACCCACTCCCAAACCTGTCAGCACCTCCAGTCTGTGCCCGGCCTCTGGAGAAATGCCTCCCAGACATCCACATAGATTTCATTTTCTCCGGACTTTGCATATGAATGCCGTGGACAAATATTCTATCAACAAAAGCGTTTCCTTTTTCGACCCCCCCCCCCCCCCCCCCCTCAACACATTCCACATGGGAAACAAAATGGCGTATTTGGGGCTGTGTTTTTGGAACTTCTCTCCTCATCTTTATTCAGTGTGGACTTTTGCTTTTCATGTCCACATTACATCTTCCTCTCATTTCCTCTCCACTCCTCACAGACACATTCTTAATCTGTGTGTGCCAGAGATCGCTCTCACTGTTTGGCCACGGCACTGCGGCACGGTCGCTTTACAAAAAAAACCTATTTAAAAAAAAAAAATCTGTCAATCAAGCTATTTTGTTCAGGCAGTGCAAATTCATTTTCAATTACTATTCAGTCCCGGTCGGTCTGGACGACTCGAGGCTTGGGGGAAAAAAAACAGAAAATTACAGTGACTACCGGTCATACTGATTTAATCCAGCAGGTGATTGAGGAGATCGCTGTGCAAAAATTCTACAGGGGGGCAAATGAGGAGATGGGTGAAGCTTGTATCCATACAAGTGAAAAAGACATATTTACATAGAACGGTGTGCAGGGCTCATTAAGTCACAGCCAAACTTAATGAAAATGAATAATGCAAAGTATGCATTCACTTCAGTGATGATGGTGCTACTTTGCCAAGGTGATTAGCCATATAGGGAACGGCCAGAGGACACGGCTAAGAAGGGGGCAACTTGTTTCATTCTGCCGTGTGTTCTGTCCTTGATCAGCGCCGCAAAGACGTGACGGCCAAGAGTTAACATGCGATTAGGATGGTTGGAGAAGTGAGTAATGTTGCTGTCTGCTGTAACAGGATCTGTATGGTTGCGTCCATGGTACACACAGCCTTTGATTGGCCGGTTCCCGGGGTACACACAGCCTTTGATTGGCCGGTTCCCGGGGTACACACAGCCTTTGATTGGCCGGTTCCCGGTCACTGGCAGGAAACACGCACCCGCAAATGACTGGGCCTGAATTGATGTGCTTGTTTGTGTCACATGGTGCGGCGGGCGGACACATTTGGGTTTGGTTGAACAGGGAAAGTAGCACAGGTTAATGTGCTGATGGAATAAGTTAATATAGTGAAATCTAGCTCTTTCATTTGGTCTTCAGGAGACACTAGTCAAAGCAAACCTTCCCTTTTTTAAGGGATTTATTCATGGGTCAAGGAGACATTAGTAATTAAGCTGTTTTTTATTTGTGCTTTATGTACACATTTTACAGCGTTAGCGAAAGTTCCTGTATCCCCGATGTTTTCACGAGGCTATATTAGAAAGTAAGCAAAATTAAGGGGGTGTTTAAGGGGATTGTGATTATTATTAACTAACAATAACCCATTCTAAGGGGATTTTGCATGAATTGAGGATGAATATGAATTCATGTAAATGTAAGGTAATTTTAAGGGATTAGTGGTTGGTAGTGGTTGGTAGTTTCTGCCAACTGGATTGTTGGCATTCCTGTTTGGAAACCATGGGACACACAACTAGCTGCAAGTCCCCGAATAGCTGCCAAGTGGCTATTTATATATAGGCTTACAGAAACCTTTTCCCCCAAATATGTCAGGTGTTTGGAGAGGAAAGGAGCCAAGAATAGAAAGCAGAAGGATGTTAATGATAGATAATATGTTAGTGGGACATTACAACTCATTAGACACAGATCCTTCAGCAGAACTTTTCCCAACTCAAGTTTTCCAGTCCTTTAAGTGATTGATTGTCTTCTTCTCGCAGTCCTCTACCCGACTCACCGTTTTAAAGATTGTATTTTTTATTTATTTTAGACTCAGGCTCGCTGACATATTTTCACTTTTACCCACCACCCTGGGAAAATGTACGAAAATCAGCTATTTTTTTCTAAGGCACTTTCCAGATAATTTATGGCTGATACAAACTTCTGCTTACCAATTCCATACAAAACTGAATTGTGCACCGGGGTTATCTGGAGGTCAAGAGTTTGGGGCAAGAAGAAGTATAAATGTTGCTTAAAGTGTCGCTTTATAAACTTATTAAAATGAATTAATGAATATAAATAATATGACAGTTACAACATGAAGACACCCACCCCTATGGCTGGTAAACAGTGATGTAGTGAAGGGCCCAGAGCGACTCCCACATCCAGAAGCCATAACTCTATTTGACTGTCTAACTGCTTTCATAGATATTAGACCAGCCAAGTCAATGCGATAAAATCCTGTTAGCGATATTATTTGCATATTATCTCACCGCTACTCTATCCACTTTATCTTTATCTATCTCTCTCTCTCTCTCTCACACACACACACACACACACACACACACACACACACACACACACACACACACACACACTGACTGACTGACTGACTGACACACACACACACACACACACACACACACACACGCGCGCGCGCACGTGCATGCAATTAGAGCCTCTGACTTGGCCTACTTTGGGTGTGTGGGGAGAAAGTGGCAGTACTCAGGATGTAATCCAGACTTCCCGCATCCATAACTGACAGTTTTGGTTGTTTTTAATTGGCAGGAAATTATCTAAAACTCATTACCGCAATCTTAATTATTATTTTATCCACTTTGTTTTTTTTGTTTTTTTTAAATAAATTGGTCAAACAAATTATTTAACTCAGTTTCTCGCAGCCTCTCGGCCAATCTGGGACGGAGACTGGAAGGTTATCAGCAGAGTGACGGCACACAGATAAGGAGCAGGCTATTGGGTTCAGGGGTCATGTTTAGCTCCATAGATACAGCGCAGTACTCACTGTCTTGGTTCAGACATGTACAGTAGCTGGGAGGCAGCCAGCAGGTTCAAACATCCAGGCAGCAGCGGCACCTTGAAAGCAACACGTTGGAGAGTGGATCGCAGAGCGAACGAGCCCCGCCCTTCAAAGCCAATCCCCCGGCCTGTGTAAACAAGCCATCAATGGCTGTCACAGAGCCGCTACATTGGCCAGGACGAATGGGAGACGCGGGGCTGCTGCTTGGGCCGGCGCTGCTGCCCGGGCCGGCGGTGCTGCTGCCGACTGTAATTGCCATCTCTTAGACGGGAAATGGCAAATTGCTGCTCTCATCATTAGCAACGAGCTAAGACAGAGAACAGACATGGCAGCCTACAAACATAATGATCATGACAGGGGGGCACTGCTGCGACTCCAGAGACCGCTGCAGATTGGGGGTCTCTGGCGCGGGTCGAGTTTGTTTTCCTGTGTTTTAAATGCACATCCTGGTAGCGGGGCTGTCCCGTCCTGTGTCCACCCTTTAGGCTACTTACTGGTGCAGGGTTAGGGTTAGGGTTAGGGTTAGGGTTAGGTAGGTAAGGCTACTTACTGGTGCAGGGTTAGGGTTAGGTAGGTAAGGCTACTTACTGGTGCAGGCCACAGACGGCGGGTCGGACAGCGCGCGGTAGTAGCCGTCCTCGCAGTCGCAGCGCCAGGAGCCCTCGCGGTCGTTGTAGCTGTGCGCCGGACAGCGCGAGCACTGCAGGTCCTGGGAGGAAGACTTGTAGAAGCCACGACCGCACGCTGTGGAAGGAGAAGACAACAAACATGAGGAAGAGAGGAGGAGGATTCATGTAATTCATGAATTACCCCCTCAACCACATTCATGTGACATAATGAAATCACCCGTGCTCCAGATACAGTTGTCAACATTTTACAATTTGTCACTTCCTGATTTCAGATTCAGGTTCACTTTAAGAGCCGCAGTAAGTAATCAGATTACAAAAGGAGGAATTTGACTTGGTGCAAGTATGCAGCGTAGCGGTCACATCAATAGTAGAATCAATAGAGAAAAACAATCACAAAACTTAAAGTGCACGTTTAGCAAAACGAGTTGAAATTTGTGCTGAAAATGGCTTTGGAAAGCTTCCCCTATATAGATTCCACTGCTGCCTCCAACGTTCATGACAGCAGGAATATAGAAATCATTATTAGCACGTTAGCACATTAGCCTGTGTGCGAACACAGCGGCTTCAGGTTCACACTTGAGTAAGAGTTCCCATCATGAGGAGCAGGGCATGACAGGACACACCGTCATGAGGAGCATGTTCACATCTCAAAGCTGTGAGTGTGTTGGATCAGCCTGCCCCTCAGGCTCCATCAGCGAGCTGAGACAAACCTCTTGAGAACACATCACCACTCCGCTATAACCTTCCCACAAAAGATTCGGGGTGTTTTGCTTGAATCCGTTTGGAAGTTAGCCTCCTTTAAGTGATTGGTCACGTTGGTCACATGACCTACTTTTCTACTAAGTTTCATGCAAGTCCGTTCATAACGTTTTGAGGTATCAAACAGACAAGATAAATATCCCGTGGAAGCCTTCGCCCTGGGAGAGATGACGTCTCCCCTTGAGAGAAAAATAACAAGACTGTTTGAATTCTGATGAGCTCATGCTGGTAAAGAAGTCCAGCTTGTTTATGACCTAGTCCCGTTTCTTCAAAGGAAAGCTGTTCAGCAGAGTAGTGAAATAGATACACAGGGAGGAGTGAGCTTGTAAAAAACACAGACTTTGACCAAACCATAAGTTCTTACCTTTGACAAAATACAACACGTTAGCGGTTTCAAAGTACACCATTGCCACCGCAAGTGTTGTTCTTCGGTTCAGTGAGTTTTGGTCGTAGAGTGATAAGACCAATATCAACGCAATCTGTGGATTGTCAGCTTTCATGGAACATATTGTTGGACTCTTACTGGTACACAAACACATGGAGATTATCCAGTCATTACCGCGACGCGAGCCCTGCGGCAGTACTTCTGTGGCAATAAGGTATTTGAGACAGGTAACATCTGTAGGTGAACATGATGAGTATCAGCAAGAAATCAAAATGGAGGAATAATCTCCACTCCACCATAAGCAGCACTACCTGTGTGGTCAAATAATCCTATAATAATTACGACCTTGATTTGAACTCACTAAAATCACACACAATTGCTGTGTCCCAAGAGAGCCAATCAACAGATTGACAAAGTGCCATCAAGGCAAAACTGTCGACCAAAAGCAGAAGGAATGCAAACGGCAAGAAGTAAACAGCACAACAAATACAGTGATTCATAGGAGCAGCATTGTGAATCACACGTGTTGGTCAAGTTCATGTATTAGTATTAGTATTAGTATTAGTGAAAGATTAAAACTTCTATTTCGGGTCTCTTTCTCTGCCTCGGTGCTTGAAATAATCCACAGTGATCCGCTGTGTGTGGAGAACCTGAGCTAAGACCCGCTGTGTGTGGAGAACCCGAGCTAAGCCCGGGTGAAAAACTGCAATCTAGGCCAACACGATTTCTTCAACAATCTGTGGGAAATCTATAGTTCTGTGAAAATGTCTGCATAAAAACCATCAGATTATACTGGAGATGCATTTTTCATGAGCCGCTGTGGAAATGAGCAATGAGTTTCATACTAGCTTTGCCAGTTTTTCAGATCTCTGTTAGGCGTTTTCTCCCTGCGATCCAAAGCTATTGGCCTATAGCTGTATGACAGCTCTGGAATAAGAAGGCTGGAGGAACCCCAGTTTCCTCATCTGAACACTTCCACAGCAGCATGGAGAGACGGGCCGAGGCGCTGGCTGGGTTTCCCCATTCCAGCTCACATCAAAGTACTGTCATTCTCCATTTCTCGGACCGCACCGGCCTTGTGAAACAAGAGCTTTTTTTTCCAGGAGGAAAAAGACACGATTTGATCTCTAATCTTTCTTTACCTGTGCGAGCTGGTAATTGAAAACAGAGCGACGAGGCTGCCTGCTAGCGCGCGGCGCTGCGCGGCGCAGCGCGGTCCTGAACGCTGACGGGCCCAAAACACACACAGTGGGAGTCTGCTCATATTTAGCTGTTCTTACTGACAGTACAGTGCTGATCAGAGATAGCAATGGACAAACACCAGAGTAACGCGCGTCTCGTTGCCGTATCTGATATGGGTCAAAGTAAATATTCCCCAATGGATGCCTGTGTTGATAACGACACTGACAAACGGCTCTCTCTGCACCGGCTTGTTAAAGATTGTCCAGACGCCGTTTTAAGAGGCTGCGTTCTCCCACCATGCAAGACTGTTTAAACATTCTGATAAGCCCACATGTCTGTTTGCCTTCTGGCTTCCAGAGAGCTCGTCTGCTGGGTGGCCAGTGTGCTGCGCTGGGAGGAGGAGAGCCCAGCGTGGACCGGAGGGGCGAGGGGGGGGCTATCTCCGGTCCGCTACTGCCCCCAGCTGGATGGGAGGATCCACAGCCCAGATTGAGACGACCCCCGGGATGGGAGGGCTTCTTTAATAGTCAACACAACTTGAACTTGAAGAGTCTGTGCACACAACAGCGTTTATTTTGCAGGGGTTTTGGGTGACAGCCCCTGTGTTGATCAATGTGTCTGACTGGCTCCAGCACCCCGGAAATGTTTACAGAGGCAACAAAGCGTCAAATTAGACCTGAAAAAGTCAAATGCCTGCATGACATGGCTAAGATAAGTATTCCAGCAGCTGCCGTCCTGTCCTCATCCTCTCCTCCTCTTCCCACCACTGGCAGTGCACTGAGTGACAAGTACAAACACACCCATCCCGGCCCAGCATTCCTGTCCCAGCGGCGCGCACACACCGCTGGCGTGCACACACACACCGCTGGCGCGCACACACACACACCGCTGGCGCGCACACACACACCGCTGGCGCGCACACACACACCGCTGGCGTGTCCCACTCCGTCCTCCAGATGCTGGAAAGACTCGCTCTCTACTCTGAGATGCCGAAACGCTAGGGGGGGGATTTCATGATAGTGAGTGATCGGCTCTTTGTCGGCAATGCTTTCCCCACCCAAATGAAAATATCTATGAAGCGATTATAGCAGGTCTAGCCTCCTTAACTGACATAACTGACAAATACCGACATGTACTGTAAGTAGGGCTGGGCGATACGGACCAAAGATCATATCTCTGTATTTTTAGGCCGAATGGCGATTCACAATATATATCTCGGTATTTTATACGAAGTGAGCTAGATTGTAGCCTAAGTGGGCTAAGTTGTAAGTCAAAGCCACATGTGAGATGTCACAAGCACTTTGATTAAAACAAAACTGTGATCAAAATAAAATTCAAAGACCGGGTTTGGTGCTTTCACAAAATATTTACACGATGAGATTTTTGAAAAATGATCATCAGTAACGTGGATATAAAGACAAATAATAAATAATAGAACAGCAACAGTCTGGTAAGTTCAGAAAATGACATTACTTCACTTTACTGCATTGCAGCCTTAAAAAAAAACAGGAAAAGACAACACCATATCCCGATATTACGATATCCAAAAATCTCAGACGACATCTAGTCTCATATCACCATATCGATGTAATGTAGATATATGTTCCGGCCGTACACACAAGAACGTTAAAGCTATGTGTTCAAGCCTCCTGCCAGTTCACAACTTGCACTAATTTGACACAAGCACTTAGAGAGCAGGTAATTACTGGGTGAGGATCACGCGCACGGCCGGCGACTACTTGAAAAAGGAACTATTTCTGTAAGTCTGGTCTTCTTCTGGCGAGCGGATAAAGGCCGACTAATGGCTTGTGTGCTTGTTGACACAGGCCCCACTTAGAAAAAAGCCCAGCGCACACAGACACAACAAGCACCTCATTTACCCACACGGAGAAATTAGCCCGTCCTCAGAGAAGCGGGTTGAGGTTAAGCAGAGAGGGAGGAAAGAAATACAAGTCTTACATTCCACCCGGCTCCTCGGCAGCCATCTGTAATTTCCCTTCCAGTGGTCAAGCACTTTCATTCAGCGATGGAGGGGGGGCGACGGCGGGGGGAGAAACGGGCTGCAGTCAGCAGTTTTATACAGAGGGAAGAAGAGTGAGTGAGTGAAAGAAGAGGTCCTCCTCGGGATAGAGATAGTCAAACACTCTGCCTGTGACTGTAACATCTGGATCACAGCGCGCTTTGGGACAGAGAGCGAGACAGAGAGAGAGAGGGCTCTTATCTTACGCAGACACACACACACGCATGGCGAAAAAAGGAAAAATGGATTTCTGTCTTTTTCTAAGATACCGGTTTATTTCTTTTTCCTCCGAGCCAAGCTCCTTAGCATTCTTGAATTACGTCCAAGCGCTCTCACGCTTTGGCGGCGGGGACGCGTGACACTGTGGATGAGGGACAGAGCGCGAGGGCGAGCGCCAGTGACCTCTTGCTGACATATCCCCTTCCCCGGGCCAGAATAGAAGATCATTATTTCCCTCGTCTGGGTGGGACGCCATGACACTTGGGTTTCTTTTTTCACCTCGGTTAATCTTGCCCCCTTTGCTGACCAATCGGATTTCAGAAGAATCTCCCTATCGGCGTTTTCGTGGAGTCCAGGGCTGGGTATCAGTACTCTGATACCCTCAAGGCAGTGATTCTCAAACGTTTTCACATCAAGGACCCCTAAACTGGCACAGATTACACCACCCATTTGATAAGATTTTGTCCCAGCCAGGGTCCCCCATCTGATAAGATTTTTGCTTTTTTTGTTGCGTTTTATTTCAGAAGGTGCATGAAACCCATGACCAAGATAGTCACACATTCAGTCATTGTGTTACTTATGGATGGAATTGTAGTGAAAATAAATTATTCCCCTTTTTGCTGGGGACCCCCTGGAACCACCTCAAGGACCCCTGCGGGTCCCCGGACCCCACTTTGAGAACCACTACTTTAAGGTATTGACTGAAATAACCCAGTATCAAGTAGTATTGAAATGTCAGTACCAATAATAACCACATAATAATAATAATAATAACCACACCAGGAGAGTTAGATTGACTTTTTAATTTGATTCATGTAAAATTTTGGGGTGAACATGAATTAATTAAATGTAATTAAAAAGTGGATCTCACACGCCTGCTGTGCGCTGGATTACTTGTTCCTGAATGCTGCTCTAGCTGCACCCTGGGTTAGTGGCACGGCTGTGCACAGGGCATCCATGTACTGTACTCTCATAATAATATAATGTACTCTCATAATAATAATATACTGTACTCTCATAATAATATAATGTACTCTCATAATAATATAATGTACTCTCATAATAATATAATGTACTCTCATAATAATATAATGTACTCTCATAATAATATACTGTACTCTCATAATAATATAATGTACTCTCATAATAATATACTGTACTCTCATAATAATATACTGTACTCTCATAATAATATACTGTACTCTCATAATAATATAATGTACTCTCATAATAATATATACTGTACTCTCATAATAATATACTGTACTCTCATAATAATATACTGTACTCTCATAATAATATAATGTACTCTCATAATAATATAATGTACTCTCATAATAATATACTGTACTCTCATAATAATATAATGTACTCTCATAATAATATACTGTACTCTCATAATAATATACTGTACTCTCATAATAATATAATGTACTCTCATAATAATAATATAATGTACTCTCATAATAATATACTGTACTCTAATAATAATATACTGTACTCTCATAATAATATAATGTACTCTCATAATAATATAATGTACTCTCATAATAATATAATGTACTCTCATAATAATATAATGTACTCTCATAATAATATACTGTACTCTCATAATAATATAATGTACTCTCATAATAATATACTGCACTCTCATAATAATATAATGTACTCTCATAATAATATAATGTACTCTCATAATAATATAATGTACTCTCATAATAATATAATGTACTCTCATAATAATATAATGTACTCTCATAATAATATAATGTACTCTCATAATAATATTCAAACTTCTCCAGTCCAACAATACCTGCATCCAATCCTTTTTGTAAACAGAAAAAAAAAAAAAAAAAGGCTATTTGTATGGTTTTGCTCGCAGCCAATCATGGCAAGCGTTCTTCGATTTAATGCGGGGTGTGATTGGCCCACTACCAAGTACTCTATGGTATCAGTACTTGTATTGTAATTTTTTCAACGATACCCACCGCGAATCGAGTCGCAGACACAGGAAAACAAGCTTCCCTGCTCGCTCACAAACGCCTCAAATCCAATCAAGGTTCCTATCCGTGTGATTCCTGAGGGGTAGAGGGGACTGCAGGGTACCAACAGGCCATGACTCCTGAGGGTAGAGGGGACTGCTGGGTACCAACAGGCCATGACTCCTGAGGGGTAGAGGGGACTGCAGGGTACCAACAGGCCATGTGACTCCTGAGGGGTAGAGGGACTGCAGGGTACCAACAAGCCATGTGACTCCTGAGGGGTAGAGGGGACTGCAGGGTACCAACAGGCCATGTGACTCCTGAGGGGTAGAGGGGACTGCAGGGTACCAACAGGCCATGTGACTCCTGAGGGGTAGAGGGGACTGCAGGGTACCAACAGGCCATATGACTCCTGAGGGGTAGAGGGGACTGCAGGGTACCAACAGGCCATATGACTCCTGAGGGGTAGAGGGGACTGCAGGGTACCAACAGGCCATATGACTCCTGAGGGGTAGAGGGGACTGCAGGGTACCAACAGGCCATATGACTCCTGAGGGGTAGAGGGGACTGCAGGGTACCAACAGGCCATGTGACTCCTGAGGGTAGAGGGGACTGCAGGGTACCAACAGGCCATATGACTCCTGAGGGTAGAGGGGACTGCAGGGTACCAACAGGCCATATGACTCCTGAGGGGTAGAGGGGACTGCAGGGTACCAACAGGCCATGTGACTCCTGAGGGTAGAGGGGACTGCAGGGTACCAACAGGCCATGTGACTCCTGAGGGGTAGAGGGGCCTGCAGGGTACCAACAGGCCATGTGACTCCTGAGGGTAGAGGGGACTGCAGGGTACCAACAGGCCATGTGACTCCTGAGGGGTAGAGGGGACTGCAGGGTACCAACAGGCCATGTGACTCCTGAGGGGTAGAGGGGACTGCAGGGTACCAACAGGCCATATGACTCCTGAGGGGTAGAGGGGACTGCAGGGTACCAACAGGCCATATGACTCCTGAGGGGTAGAGGGGACTGCAGGGTACCAACAGGCCATGTGACTCCTGAGGGTAGAGGGGACTGCAGGGTACCAACAGGCCATGTGACTCCTGAGGGGTAGAGGGGCCTGCAGGGTACCAACAGGCCATGTGACTCCTGAGGGTAGAGGGGACTGCAGGGTACCAACAGGCCATGTGACTCCTGAGGGTAGAGGGGACTGCAGGGTACCAACAGGCCATGACTCCTGAGGGGTAGAGGGGACTGCAGGGTACCAACAGGCCATGTGACTCCTGAGGGGTAGAGGGGACTGCAGGGTACCAACAGGCCATATGACTCCTGAGGGTAGAGGGGACTGCAGGGTACCAACAGGCCATGACTCCTGAGGGGTAGAGGGGACTGCAGGGTACCAACAGGCCATGTGAAAGATTGAGTTTCCCCCCCATCTGTCTCCATGCGCTGCAGTGGCCGTTTCAAAGCCACCTCAGTGTGGGAAACTGCTCTCTGTTGAGACTGAGAGAGGAGAGCTGGAACCTTGGTGTCTCCACGGCCCCCGCCATGATGAGCCCTGTCAGAGCCTCTCCTCCCCCCCGGCCGCCCTCCCGTCCGGCCTGATTATGTGTTAGATCCGCCCGCGTCGTGTCGTGTGTGGCGATGGATGTGGAAAGAATGCACGGGCTGCAGCGAGCGGAGGAGAACCCGGGGAGAGCAGCCTGGAGATAGCACCCCATTAGAGTGATAAAAGAGGCAGGGGGAGAGAGAGCGGCCGACAGGCCCGACGTGCAGGCCCCCGCCCGCTGATGGATGCCAGGTGGAACGGGTCAAGCGCGATAAAGGAAACAGTTTATTTTCTTATTTCAAAAAACACCACTGCTTTTCCCTTTAAACAGTCGCCGTGGCCGATAGGGGGGGAACGTCTTTATAAATATCGACTATAAACACAGCGGCGCGCGGTATGACGGGGGAAGCCTGACGACGTCTGTGGTTTTCAATGAGAATGTTTTTCCCCCCGGGGTCTCGTCCTCCATCTGCTTGATTTCCACATCCAGTGCTGCTGAGGTGGTGCTGCTGAGGTGGTGCTGCTGAGGTGGTGCTGCTGAGGTGGTGCTGCTGAGGTGGCCTCGAAAACCTACCGCATTTTCTCTCCTCCAACTTGTTGTTTGATCGATCCCATTAGACTGTTAACTCAATGGTGAACTGCCACAAACATCCTCTGTCAGCAATTCCAAAATTCCCTGTGTGTCGCTAGATGTTCAGACAAGCATGAAAGACTATTTAAAAAAGCCCCACTCTCTGTTTATGTCTTTTGGTTTGACTTTCAGGGCGTACGATGAGGAGCATGCGTGACCTGCCATTATGGCCTGTCAATAGCTCTCACACTAGCTCATTTCCAATGCGTTCATGTAGCCTAAAGGGAGCGCGCGCGTGTTGCTCTGATGACATGTGACTTTGTGTTCTCGCCTCAATAGATATTATAGTAATAAATACTATAGTATAATACTATAGTAATAAATACTATAGTATAATACTATAGTAATAAATACTATAGCATAATACTATAGTAATAAATACTATAGCATAATAATATAGTAATAAATACCATAGTAGGCCTGTGTGTGGAGTGGACATCCATCAAGCTGTGTTTGCCTGCATTTGATGCATCTCTTTGATGGAGTAAAGCCTGCGGTGGTTTCCCCTGCCCTGTAGGAGGCAGTCTATCTTGTGAGTAATCTCACAGAGATGCAGGTGGACCTGGGCCAAATCGTGGCTGAATATATTTCTATTACTTGAAAAAACAGAAAGCAGCGCTGAGTTTGTTTTATCGTTGCGGGTGATGTGGCTTTACACCTTAAAGGAATACATGATTTATGTATTTAGCTTGCTACACAGTGCTTGCTGTGTTGTTTTCTCATACAGTTACTATGTATGTATGTCAGACGGTGCAGCTACCTCTGATTCTGAACTCAGTGTTGGGGAGTAGCGACATTACAATTTGCAGTAGTTGGGTGGTAGTTTAACTACCGGTACATTCAAATCGCAGTAGCATTTTCAGTAGTGAACTACTTTGGGTCATGTAGTTTAGGTCGGTAATTACAAACTACATATTCATAGTATTCTCATGATATTGTTTTGCCATACAATACGGCACAATGCCACGGTTGTTATTTAATGACAATCACCGGCTATTTGATTAAAATCATCGATGTCTGCGATCGAATACTATTCATTTCCCTAGAAAATTGTGCCTTTTCCTGATTCCACCTCAACAACTGCCCCCTATCCACTCCTTAAAACACATCCTGGGCTGCCTATGTGACGACTGGCGTGCCCTAGTCCATAAACCAAACACACCTACACTTGACTCAAGTGTCAGATCAGTGGTACCTAACCTCATGCAACAATAATCAGAGTCCAGACTCAGATTGTGATCGTTTCCTGTGATGTCGGTTAGTTGAACTACTTTTTGAAAGTAGTTTTAATTTGACAAGCTACATTTTTTTGAGAGCCGTTATTAATATGTAGTTACTTATATAATTAATAATTATGAATTATATAATTACTAATAATATACTTAATTATGTAGTTGAACTACATTTAATTGGGAAGTAGCTATTACTTCAGTCAACTACAGATCTAAGCAGTTTCCCCCGACACTGTCTAAACTGCTGCTGACATTCTGGCTGCACATCAGCGGGATGATGAAACAGCTTCTTTGCTCAAAATGTTTATTATGGCAAAGAGTAATTATTCGTGTATCTCTCTTCAAACATGTTTTGCTTGGGTTTGACTGATCACAGGAGTAACACAGGCAGCAAAGCCGCAGGTGTTTTCTTAGCATTCCTCTCCATCTAACGCAGCCCGCTGCACACAGCCACACACACCCGTCTCTAACGCAGCCCGCTGCACACAGCCACACACCCGTCCAAAGCTCCTCTTTTCTCTCAATAAAGCACGAGGAGGTGAACAGCTGGGCTTTGGCCCCCGCAGACGCGTTAATCTCCCACCTAAGAGAGGCACGGCGCCGACCCAGCTCCTGGACACAGTGTGGCAGAGAGAGCACACAAAGAGGAGGAAAGAACTGAAGCCCGGCTGGAAACCTCTTAGCAGGAACCCAGATAGAGTTTCAGTGTCAGAGCAGCACCTCCAAACAAGCTCATTCCAAACACCTACACCTCCTGCACATGAAGCGGAGGCGAGAAGAACACGGCTACAATGTGCAAGTGGGATTTAAGGAGCCTACGAAAGATCAGCCCTAAATGGTTAAAAGAATCCGATGTCGTAATTTTAGCAGGATTCTCGCTCCACCCCACACATACTTGGAATGGCTCCGTCTGCCTGCTGGTGCTACCCTCCACACATGCAAGACAACCGGCCCATTCATCGGAGGTACCTGTGCTTAGCGGCAGATAAGTAGCTTTTCCATGAGAAACAAAGAGAAGATTAGCATTGCCTTACACGGTGTTGGAGGGCACGCAGCTTTGCCCTCCAAGCAGGGAAAACCCTCAGGAAGTGCCCAAAGATCAAAGCCAGCTACTGATTAACTTAGACTCAAATTATATCTCATAGAAAGATATAACTCATGCTACAGCCCGTCAATAGTACTCTCAGTTTGCCATAAAAGTAGGCCAATTTGGAATTTATTAGCAACATAATTAACACATCATCTGGGCCACATTAAAAAAAAATCTTGTTTTTCATGTTTCAAAATGAGTCAATTGAACTCACATTGGCAGGGAATTATAATATCTGTGTAATTATAGTATAAGTGAGAATACTGCCCACCCTCGACCGTGATATTTTTGTTTGCTCCGGCATGTTATCCTCACTATGAGACAACTAACTTGAACTTGAACTTATCACAATGTCAAAAAGTCCAAAGTGTTAAAAACCACAGAGCCGAGGTCTTCAGCGCATCTGCTGAGGTTATGAGCGAACGAGGCAGGAGAAAATCTGAGAATATAATATGATCTCCCTCCGAAAGACAACTGCTTCTGCCGCATTCGAGCCGCAGCTGACAGCAATACAAATTACAAACAACAAACTTGAACACCTGTTTCCTCTTTCGGCTCGCTGGCTGATTTACTGCGCGGATTTGGGGGTGGAAAATGAAGAGGGCATTTTGCGAATAAATCCATTACATCGGTGCATCTTTTATAGCCTCTCACTCTGCCTGAGCAGGAACTGTATCTTCTACCCACACTAAGTATGTCTGCTTCACTCTGCCTGAGCAGGAACTGTATCTTCTACCCACACTAAGTATGTCTGCTTCACTCTGCCTGAGCAGGAACTGTATCTTCTATCCACACTAAGTATGTCTGCTTCACTCTGCCTGAGCAGGAACTTTATCTTCTACCCACACTAAGTATGTCTGCTTCACTCTGCCTGAGCAGGAACTGTATCTTCTATCCACACTAAGTATGTCTCCTTCACTCTGCCTGAGCAGGAACTGTATCTTCTATCCACACTAAGTATGTCTGCTTCACTCTGCCTGAACAGGAACTGTATCTTCTACCCACACTAAGTATGTCTGCTTCACTCTGCCTGAGCAGGAACTGTATCTTCTATCCACACTAAGTATGTCTCCTTCACTCTGCCTGAGCAGGAACTGTATCTTCTACCCACACTAAGTATGTCTGCTTCACTCTGCCTGAGCAGGAACTGTATCTTCTACCCACACTAAGTATGTCTGCTTCACTCTGCCTGAGCAGGAACTGTATCTTCTACCCACACTAAGTATGTCTCCTTCACTCTGCCTGAGCAGGAACTGTATCTTCTACCCACACTAAGTATGTCTGCTTCACTCTGCCTGAGCAGGAACTGTATCTTCTACCCACACTAAGTATGTCTGCTTCACTCTGCCTGAGCAGGAACTGTATCTTCTACCCACACTAAGTATGTCTCCTTCACTCTGCCTGAGCAGGAACTGTATCTTCTACCCACACTAAGTATGTCTCCTTCACTCTGCCTGAGCAGGAACTGTATCTTCTACCCACACTAAGTATGTCTGCTTCACTCTGCCTGAGCAGGAACTGTATCTTCTACCCACACTAAGTATGTCTCCTTCACTCTGCCTGAGCAGGAACTGTATCTTCTACCCACACTAAGTATGTCTGCTTCACTCTGCCTGAGCAGGAACTGTATCTTCTACCCACACTAAGTATGTCTGCTTCACTCTGCCTGAGCAGGAACTGTATCTTCTACCGACACTAAGTATGTCTCCTTCACTCTGCCTGAGCAGGAACTGTATCTTCTACCCACACTAAGTATGTCTCCTTCACTCTGCCTGAGCAGGAACTGTATCTTCTACCCACACTAAGTATGTCTGCTTCACTCTGCCTGAGCAGGAACTGTATCTTCTACCCACACTAAGTATGTCTGCTTCACTCTGCCTGAGCAGGAACTGTATCTTCTACCCACACTAAGTATGTCTCCTTCACTCTGCCTGAGCAGGAACTGTATCTTCTACCCACACTAAGTATGTCTGCTTCACTCTGCCTGAGCAGGAACTGTATCTTCTACCCACACTAAGTATGTCTGCTTCACTCTGCCTGAGCAGGAACTGTATCTTCTACCCACACTAAGTATGTCTCCTTCACTCTGCCTGAGCAGGAACTGTATCTTCTACCCACACTAAGTATGTCTGCTTCACTCTGCCTGAGCAGGAACTGTATCTTCTACCCACACTAAGTATGTCTGCTTCACTCTGCCTGAGCAGGAACTGTATCTTCTACCCACACTAAGTATGTCTGCTTCACTCTGCCTGAGCAGGAACTGTATCTTCTACCCACACTAAGTATGTCTGCTTCACTCTGCCTGAGCAGAAACTGTATCTTCTACCCACACTAAGTATGTCTCCTTCACTCTGTCTGAGCAGGAACTGTATCTTCTACCCACACTAAGTATGTCTCCTTCACTGTGCCTGAGCAGGAACTGTATCTTCTACCCACACTAAGTATGTCTCCTTCACTCTGCCTGAGCAGGAACTGTATCTTCTACCCAAACTAAGTATGTCTGCTTCACTCTGCCTGAGCAGGAACTGTATCTTCTACCCACACTAAGTATGTCTGCTTCACTCTGCCTGAGCAGGAACTGTATCTTCTACCCACACTAAGTATGTCTGCTTCACTCTGCCTGAGCAGGAACTGTATCTTCTACCCACACTAAGTATGTCTCCTTCACTCTGCCTGAGCAGGAACTGTATCTTCTACCCACACTAAGTATGTCTCCTTCACTCTGTCTGAGCAGGAACTGTATCTTCTACCCACACTAAGTATGTCTCCTTCACTCTGCCTGAGCAGGAACTGTATCTTCTACCCACACTAAGTATGTCTCCTTCACTCTGCCTGAGCAGGAACTGTATCTTCTACCCACACTAAGTATGTCTGCTTCACTCTGCCTGAGCAGGAACTGTATCTTCTACCCACACTAAGTATGTCTCCTTCACTCTGCCTGAACAGGAACTGTATCTTCTACCCACACTAAGTATGTCTCCTTCACTCTGCCTGAACAGGAACTGTATCTTCTACCCACACTAAGTATGTCTGCTTCACTCTGCCTGAGCAGGAACTGTATCTTCTACCCACACTAAGTATGTCTCCTTCACTCTGCCTGAGCAGGAACTGTATCTTCTACCCACACTAAGTATGTCTCCTTCACTCTGTCTGAGCAGGAACTGTATCTTCTACCCACACTAAGTATGTCTCCTTCACTCTGCCTGAGCAGGAACTGTATCTTCTACCCACACTAAGTATGTCTCCTTCACTCTGCCTGAGCAGGAACTGTATCTTCTACCCAAACTAAGTATGTCTGCTTCACTCTGCCTGAGCAGGAACTGTATCTTCTACCCACACTAAGTATGTCTGCTTCACTCTGCCTGAGCAGGAACTGTATCTTCTACCCACACTAAGTATGTCTCCTTCACTCTGCCTGAGCAGGAACTGTATCTTCTACCCACACTAAGTATGTCTCCTTCACTCTGCCTGAACAGGAACTGTATCTTCTACCCACACTAAGTATGTCTCCTTCACTCTGCCTGAACAGGAACTGTATCTTCTACCCACACTAAGTATGTCTGCTTCACTCTGCCTGAGCAGGAACTGTATCTTCTACCCACACTAAGTATGTCTCCTTCACTCTGCCTGAGCAGGAACTGTATCTTCTACCCACACTAAGTATGTATCCTTCACTCTGCCTGAGCAGGAACTGTATCTTCTACCCACACTAAGTATGTCTCCTTCACTCTGCCTGAGCAGGAACTGTATCTTCTACCCACACTAAGTATGTCTCCTTCACTCTGCCTGAGCAGGAACTGTATCTTCTACCCACACTAAGTATGTCTCCTTCACTCTGTCTGAGCAGGAACTGTATCTTCTACCCACACTAAGTATGTCTGCTTCACTCTGCCTGAGCAGGAACTGTATCTTCTACCCACACTAAGTATGTCTCCTTCACTCTGCCTGAGCAGGAACTGTATCTTCTACCCACACTAAGTATGTCTCCTTCACTCTGCCTGAGCAGGAACTGTATCTTCTACCCACACTAAGTATGTCTGCTTCACTCTGCCTGAGCAGGAACTGTATCTTCTACCCACACTAAGTATGTCTGCTTCACTCTGCCTGAGCAGGAACTGTATCTTCTACCCACACTAAGTATGTCTCCTTCACTCTGCCTGAGCAGGAACTGTATCTTCTACCCAAACTAAGTATGTCTCCTTCACTCTGCCTGAGCAGGAACTGTATCTTCTACCCACACTAAGTATGTCTCCTTCACTCTGCCTGAGCAGGAACTGTATCTTCTACCCACACTAAGTATGTCTGCTTCCTAAGAGGCCAGAGGCTTCTTTAATTCCTCGTGCGGTGTGAGCTTTCTGAAATGGATTGTCAGTGACATGGAAAATGTCCCCTGCCTAATCGTCTTTTGTTTAGTTCATTTAACTCGCATGGCAGCGACGTTACGGGAGTGACAGCAGGCCCTGAAGGCCAGCCAGGCGGCTACCTTTAATGGAGGAGGTGGTCAAGCTCAAAAAGGAGCTCTCCACAGAAGACACCAGCCTCTGCTCTCTGAGGGATAAAAGCAGAAGGTCCAAAGGTCTCACCGGTCCAAAAGCCCCCCCGCAGCCCGAGCAAAATCAGCACTGAAAATGTCCCCAGTCAGCAACTAAGCATTATCTGTGAATTGTGCCAGTGCCTACCAAGCCTCCTGACCCAGCCCCCGCCCCCACTACTCTCCCCATCCCCCCATCCCAAATCCCCCCGGGCCCACCGCTGTGACAGAAAGGCTGGAACAATGTCAGAGCAGCCGCTGGTCCCTGCAGGGCCTGGCCCCCGTGGCCCCCGTGGCCTCCCGACACACAAAGCCACCGCGTTGCCCTCAGATGCCCAGGAGAGCCGGGCTGCTCCTGAAGGACCATCCATCATCAGGTTATGACACTCCAGGCGTTCCACCAGTTACTTTGTGATGATGAAGCGTTGTAAAGTTACTTTCTCTCTCGCCGCCTCATCGGACTACTGTCAGTTAAGTGGTGTCCTACATTTCCCAGAGTGACTTGTGACTAGGGCTGGGCAATTAACCGAAAATGCATCGAAACCGATTGTTTAGAACCTCTAACCGACTTAATCTTGACACGTCAGTTAATTTGGTTAATACTTTCCCCAATGCGTGCAAACTGTCCCCTTAAAAATACTACATCGTGTTCAGTCACGTCCAACTAACGTTAATCCACGACGTTCAGGCGTTCGTTGTGTTGGGATCTTAGCTAGGTAGGTCTAAACGCAATCTGTGCAACGTGACAACAAACTCCTTCTGTGATTCCTCTCTATCAATTGCTCTCGCTCCACTGTCAAGCCACACGACACAGCGAGATGCGGAACGTCCAGTGGGGCCCGTTTCAAAATAAAAGCCACGCCAACGAACGAACACGTGTGTCCGGTCATAGTCTTCCAAATAAACGCAGTATCGACAAAACACGTGTTGCCACATGTTTTGTTTTGAGCTCAGTACAAAAGTGCAAAAGCCGATCCTCCACATCGTCCATTCACCAGGAGGAAGACATGGAGCTGACTCCAACATATCCATATTTACACTATAAAGACCTTGTCAGGGAAAAAGAAAAAGCATATCAAATAATCTTTCATTAATCGTAATTGAGGGAAAGGTTTGAAATAATCGTGATACTGATTTGAAGTCATATCGCCCAGCACTACTTTTGACGAATCCCCAGAGAAATGGGGATCTACAGTATGTGCTGTGTTCCTATAGGTGGAGAGAGAACGAGAGCAATTGTGATTATGCAGAGTAAGTTTTTCCAGTGGGGAAAACACGTGAGTGGAGGGAGAACAATGCCGTGCCTGCTCGTTCAAATGACAAAAAGAACACAGCCATCAAAGAGAGAGAGTTGTATTTCAGTTGTATTTCAGTTGTATTTCAGTTGTATTTACGCTGCTGAGAACAGTTCCAAAAAGGTGGAAGCATTCTGGGCTATTGAGGCCACTGTAAGTGTTTAGTTCTACAGTACTACAGTATGATGGTGTAAGTGTTTAGTTCTACAGTACTACAGTATGATGGTGTAAGTGTTTAGTTCTACAGTACTATGATGGTGTAAGTGTTTAGTTCTACAGTACTATGATGGTGTAAGTGTTTAGTTCTACAGTACTATGATGGTGTAAGTGTTTAGTTCTACAGTACTATGATGGTGTAAGTGTTTAGTTCTACAGTACTATGATGGTGTAAGTGTTTAGTTCTACAGTACTATGATGGTGTAAGTGTTTAGTTCTACAGTACTATGATGGTGTAAGTGTTTAGTTCTACAGTACTATGATGGTGTAAGTGTTTAGTTCTACAGTACTATGATGGTGTAAGTGTTTAGTTCTACAGTACTATGATGGTGTAAGTGTTTAGTTCTACAGTACTATGATGGTGTAAGTGTGTAGTTCTACAGTACTATGATGGTGTAAGTGTGTAGTTCTACAGTACTATGATGGTGTAAGTGTTTAGTTCTACAGTACTATGATGGTGTAAGTGTTTAGTTCTACAGTACTACAGTATGATGGTGTAAGTGTTTAGTTCTACAGTACTATGATGGTGTAAGTGTTTAGTTCTGCAGTACTATGATGGTGTAAGTGTTTAGTTCTGCAGTACTATGATGGTGTAAGTGTTTAGTTCTACAGTACTATGATGGTGTAAGTGGTGTAAGTGTTTAGTTCTACAGTACTATGATGGTGTAAGTGTTTAGTTCTACAGTACTATGATGGTGTAAGTGTTTAGTTCTACAGTACTATGATGGTGTAAGTGTTTAGTTCTACAGTACTACAGTATGATGGTGTAAGTGTTTAGTTATACAGTACTATGATGGTGTAAGTGTTTAGTTCTGAGGTACTATGATGGTGTAAGTGTTTAGTTCTGCAGTACTATGATGGTGTAAGTGTTTAGTTCTACAGTACTATGATGGTGTAAGTGGTGTAAGTGTTTAGTTCTACAGTACTATGATGGTGTAAGTGTTTAGTTCTACAGTACTATGATGGTGTAAGTGTTTAGTTCTACAGTACTATGATGGTGTAAGTGTTTAGTTCTACAGTACTATGATGGTGTAAGTGTTTAGTTCTACAGTACTATGATGGTGTAAGTGGTGTAAGTGTTTAGTTCTACAGTACTATGATGGTGTAAGTGTTTAGTTCTACAGTACTATGATGGTGTAAGTGTTTAGTTCTACAGTACTATGATGGTGTAAGTGTTTAGTTCTACAGTACTATGATGGTGTAAGTGTTTAGTTCTACAGTACTATGATGGTGTAAGTGTTTAGTTCTACAGTACTATGATGGTGTAAGTGTTTAGTTCTACAGTACTATGATGGTGTAAGTGTTTAGTTCTACAGTACTATGATGGTGTAAGTGTTTAGTTCTACAGTACTATGATGGTGTAAGTGTTTAGTTCTACAGTACTATGATGGTGTAAGTGTTTAGTTCTACAGTACTATGATGGTGTAAGTGTTTAGTTCTACAGTACTATGATGGTGTAAGTGTTTAGTTCTACAGTACTATGATGGTGTAAGTGTTTAGTTCTACAGTACTATGATGGTGTAAGTGTTTAGTTCTACAGTACTATGATGGTGTAAGTGTTTAGTTCTACAGTACTATGATGGTGTAAGTGTTTAGTTCTACAGTACTATGATGGTGTAAGTGTGTAGTTCTACAGTACTATGATGGTGTAAGTGTTTAGTTCTACAGTACTATGATGGTGTAAGTGTGTAGTTCTACAGTACTATGATGGTGTAAGTGTGTAGTTCTACAGTACTATGATGGTGTGAGTGTTTAGGCAGGATTTGTGAAGTGACGATCAACAGAGAGCAGCACCCAACTCTCCTGTCGGTCACATGACAAATCACAACCACAATCAACAAACACGATAAATACGCAAACCTACGTAAACAGGTCAAATGATTGGGTTTGGCTCAGAAAGTTGAGAAATGTTGAGACTGCTACTTTTTTGAATTGCAAAAATACACAATATATCGCCACGGTAATAACTCAGCGTAGACCTTCTCATCGTCTGCCTCGCAAACAATATGTCGCTGCATTCCCCCGTGTGCTGCGTTTCCTCCGTCTAACCCCTTGTTATGAGCACAGAGAGTTGATTCTGCTTCTCATTAGTACAGACCAAACCAGAGTTCTTTCCTTAGAGGATGCAAGGAACACCAAATATTTGAGATCGCGATTTGGCAATCTATAATAAACAGTTCATTTTAATTCCATATCCAATGTCTCTTTTAAATATACACTTGCGGTCCCAAATGAGAAATGAAAGAAAAGAGTCAGATGTTTCCTTGGATACAGAGAGGACTTGCGTCGGCTGGTGCCGGGCGAGCTTTCTGTGGCAGCCCAACGGACTGTCAACACGTCAAATTAAATACAAATGCTTCATTTTCCATAGCAAAAAAAAAAACCTTCACTGGGAGGCTCATTTCCATAGTCGGTCGGCCTGTTAAGAGATTTGCCTCAAAGTCATCGTCACAAATTGAACCGCGCTGATCCACACGCTTAGGTCAAACACGTGGCAAAGGCAAAGGGACGAAAAGTCTCGTCACGACTAATTATTTCCTCCGACTGCTTTTCAATTTGAGAGATATCCTATGGAGATAATGACGGATCAAAAGCGGGGCTAAAACACACAACCTAAGCATATTAGAGAATTGTGCCTGATAAGGACAACAGACTGTCGTGTGTGTGTGTGTGTGTGTGTGTGTCTGCCTGCCTGCTCACAGGTAATAGGTTTCTCCCCCGCCTCACCTGTCTTCATAAGCTAAGGGTAGGGACTCATGCATACATGAATTTAAAGCAGATGATTTTGAAGCCTAATCCACTCAACAGTTGTAGGGGCACACACCTTGCTCGGCGAGCACTATTAGCGGGCTCTAGTTCAGCATCAAAAGCAAAGCGCACGGTGTTCTCTTACGCTCCTCTGGCTCCATGTTATTTCAAGTCAACAGCGGGGGGGCAAAACGCATGAGAGCTATCAGTCATCAGTAAACAGGTCCTGGAATCTGACCTGCCGGGGCCAAATTTGAGGCCCTGCGTTACGTCGCATGAATAGACAGAATGCAAGTAAACATTCCTCCTTCGCACGCAAAACAAAGGCATACGGTGCGATATGCGGGGCCCGGCGACTTTGTTAACCGGCCCCCAAAAAAGGGGAGACCTTTGTGCCTCGCGTGTCAGATAGTGTTATTTCCAAGGTGACAGCGGGGGCCGCATTTGGCCGTGCATAAGGTCAGTGGATATTAACTTCATTTACACATGGCTGCAGACGGCCGCCGCCCCACAATGGAGGCCTGCCGGTGGTGCTTAGTAACGTGAGCGGCCGGCCTGACAGGCCACTGTCAAGACGGAAGATGGATGATGGCAGCAGTTGACCCCTGATGGCCAGAAGAGTCACCTCTGTGGCCCCGCCCCCCTCTCTCTCTGCATGACAAAAGAGCCCCCCCCCCTCCCCGCCGAGCGCCGGCCCTCAGCTCCACTCGCACTAACAGGTTCAGACGTCTCCATCGATCCTGCTTCCATACCTCTCGCCCCGTTCTTAAGCTCGCCCCCTTTTTCAGCCACACTAGATGTGGGTTTTTTGTGGTCGCTCGCCCGCGCTGACCTGCTTGAGAGGGATGTGATCAGACAGGAGAACTCTGTGTCAGAAGACAATGTGTCGGGTGTTCAGTGTTGTGAGGGGGGCGCGGGTGTGTCGGGTGTCTAGTGTTGTGAGGGGGGGGTGGGTGGAAGGAGGGGGTGGTGGTGAAAGTGATATGTGACTGTGAGGCAGAGGGTCTGGCCACCTTAACAGGCAGCAGGGTGGGCCGTGTTGTCGGTGGAGCGCCCCCTGTGGGAGGCTTCAGACCGCCGGCGCTCCACTTCAATCTTCCTTTAAGAGGAAGATCGATAACTTATTACATAACTTCACACTCCCCCACACACACACACACACACACTTATCCAGAGCAGGGCTTAAAATGTCCTAAGGATGGCTCAGCAGTGAGAAAAGCTGCTCTTTCTTCCCAGAGCTGTGTGTTAAAATCAGAGAGTGCTCTACAACACAGAAGGTATAGACTAGGGATGTTCTTCAGTTATCGAAAATCGATAATTGATCGTTAAGGAATGGAATCAATCATGTGGAATTCTTATCGATTTTGTTATTATTAAAATATATATATATATATATATATATATATATATATATATATATATATATATATATATATATATATATATTTTTTTTTTTTTTTTTTTTGCGGACTAGATTTGGGTGGAATTCGTTCCTCCTTGCCCCACTCCATTGCACAGCCGACTAACGTGAGGTGGAGCTTCATATAGTCTCTAGTTTTCTGGCTGGGCACGGGCCTTTGTGCCAACAAAACTGTTTTAAACATGGGGAATTCACACCGGCATGCGCCGGGGACAGCAGTGTTGGAGAGGAGACACATTGAAATAAAGAGTTAATTGAGGAGAACATGTTGTCTTTCGTATTTTCTGCCATAGGCATTCATTTTGTAAAAAAAATAAAAAAATAAAAAAATAAAAAATATTATTATTAACACATTCACTGCCAGCCTTTTTTCAATACTGTAGTTAGCTTCTGCCAGAGGGTTTTTTTGAGGATTCTGGCTCATTTTACAAGAGCCGAGGATTCTTTTCTGCTTTGACTTTGTGAACACAAAGTTCACAAAAGTACTAATAGAATGTGTGCTTTCTCTGTCTAAAAGAGTTAGTTTGTAGAGTTAGTAGTTATGTAGATATTAGCCGTTGAGTACAGCATGGTTTCAGAGATTTTCAGAGAGTTTTGAGATAAATGGATTTTTAGAACCACCTCACGTGCCTGTGATTATGGGTGCCCTTGGGCAAGTCTGTATACTGTATTGTGTTTGTGTGTGTGTGTGTGTGTGTGTGTGTGTGTGTGTGTGTGTGTGTGTGTGTCTCCAAACTCCTCCCTCCGTCTGTGCTGCTGCTGCTGGCTCCGCGGCCCGCTCTCGGGCAAGTCTGGATTACTGTAAAACGGGCTCGTTCGTTTCTTGGGGTGTCGGCTGAGAGCTTTGATGAAGCTTTTGCGATTCTGGTCTTATTTATGCTCAAAGGTACTCGAGTGTGTGTGTGTGCGCGCGCGTGTGTGTGTTTGTGTGTGTGTGTGAAATCGAAAGCGTTTTCGCCCAGCTATTTCCTTGAGAATGGCTTTCTCCCGCGGCTGTTTTTGCTCGCCGTTCTCTCTGTCTGGAGAGCACTGTCGCCACTTAGCTGGTCGGTAAAATAGATTATACACATTCTCTTCCTCCAATATTGGTATAGGAGACGTAAAAGGGGTTGATCGATGTCCCACCGTCAAAAAAAATAAAAATAAATTTAAGCCGAGATATCTCGTCTTTGGCACTCAACGGTTGGATCCTGTAAGCCGAGATATCTCGTCATTGGCACTCAACGTGTTAATATGATCGATAATCGATAATTGATCGCTAATTTTCCCCGATTTTCGATTATGGAAATTTTTCAAAATGAACATCCCTAGTATAGACTAGACACTAGGGCTGGGCCATATGCTAAAGTTCAGCTGTAAGTCAAAGACACATGTGCAGGGTCTCAAATTAACTTTTTGACTCAAAGAAATCCACCGGCCAAGCATATTTTTTTACCGGCCAAAATAAAAAATTGCCTTTTTGGGTCACGTATACGTAAGTATACTATCACTAACAGTAACATTCATACTACTGCTACTCGCCATGTGGCCAATTGCCTTCAGGGATTTACTAGCCAAATGCTAAATCTACTTGCCATTGGCGTTTGGCTACTGTTGATTTCGGATTATGCACATGTGAGATGTCACAAGCACTTTTATTCAAACAAGACTGATTGGTGCTTTTACAAAATATTTACACAATATTTGTTTGATAAATAATCATCAGTAATGTGGGTAAACTAAAGGCAAATAATAGAAGAGCTAGAACAGTCGGATCGGTTCAGAAAATGACATCACTTTACTGAAATATAGCCTTTAAAACCAGGAAAAGACAACACTTATGCCATCTCACCATATTATGATATCCAAAATCTAAGACGACATCTAGTCTCATTCATGATATTGATATAATATCGAGGGTATACAGGCAGCCCAGCCCTACATACACCAACATGAACATAAATCACTGAGGGAGAATGAATATGTGTTTTTATCTTTTTCGATATCAAGCATTTTAGTTAGTTTGTCAGGTTTTCCAATCAGCCAAATGATACACAAAGCATTGCTGATCTCTTGTGTGAGTCTGTAGGCCCTACACTGTCTATCTCCACACCCTCCTCCCTGAGTCTGTAGGCCCTACACTGTCTATCTCCACACCCTCCTCAAAGTCATCTATTTCCCAGGGAAACTGTCAGCCATATTGGTAGTAACATCCTGAGCAGAGAACAGCCCATCTGTGTGTGTGACTGCCACCTGCCAGGCCAAACAACAAGCAGGAAAAGCCCTGGGCTGTGGAAGAAGGATACTATTCACCGGCAGTGACAAGACAAGCTACCATCCATCACCAAATTATTTCAATCTTGAGTGATTTAGGTCCACTTGTCTCTCCTGCGGATTCCGCGTGCAGCAGCCCTCATTTGCATAATGAAGCTCCTGAGCGCTTGTAAAAAGACAGCCATTTGGTGTATTAAATTCACACCTTATCAATCAGGCCAGCGTCAAGATGCATAAGGACCTCCTGACTCTTGGCTTCCTGGCCTCATTTGAAATGCTAAGTGCAGCCTTCCCCCTGGCCGGCGTGGGCCGCATGGTGGCTTCCGTACACCTTGGTTGCTGCGGTCAGACCCCGACTGCTATAGGCCGCTCCCTCGGGGGCGCGCTCATCAATCAGCCTCCGACTAACTTCTGTCCGACTCCCTGACAGCCGAGATGGATGGTGCCACCGTCTACAGGATGCTGGATCCTCTCGTTAATTCTCTTGTTAGCATGTAGCGATAGCGCCCAGATAAGGCATGTTTTATCGTGTTTACCCCCAGATACAGGCGTCTGCCTTCGGGAGGGAAAAGAAAAAAGTTGGGGTCAACGGTTAATCATTTTCTCAGGCAGGAGTTACTTAGTTACCACAATGACGAGACGCATCAAAATTGGACAACATACATTCCCGGGATTGAGCGAGACAAAGACACCAATGTCTGTCCACAAGGGCTCTCTCTCTCTCTCTCTCTCTCTCTCTCTCTCTCTCTCTCTCTCGGAGACGACTCAGTGGCTCCAGTAGCTCCAGTAGCCGCCACCGCCAAACAGGACCAGTGAATGAATGGGCGCTATTTTGACACCATGGCGAAGTGCAGACTGAACCTCCGTGCAGACTGAACCCACGTGCAGACTGAACCTCCATGCAGACTGAACCTCCATGCAGACTGAACCCACGTGCAGACTGAACCTACATGCAGACTGAACCTCCATGCAGACTGAACCCACGTGCAGACTGAACCTACATGCAGACTGAACCTCCATGCAGACTGAACCTCCGTGCAGACTGAACCTCCATGCAGACTGAACCTCCGTGCAGACTGAACCTCCATGCAGACTGAACCTCCATGCAGACTGAACCTCCATGCAGGCTGAACCTCCATGCAGACTGAACCTCCATGCAGACTGAACCTCCATGCAGACTGAACCTCCGTGCAGACTGCGGGACACTTCAACTGGCCTTTTTCAATGGCCATTACACTGAGAGCAGTGAGCGTGCGGCGCGGTGCCGGTGCGGTGCGGCGGGGAGGAGAAGAGTGACGTTTACGGCCACAGATTGCCACACAAAGAGTTAAAGAGAGACAGAGACGGGGAGGGAGAGGAGTGACGGTGATGAATGAGTGGATCACAGCAGCACGTCACAGAGGGGGCTGCTCAAAGGACATGACGGACAGCTCAACTCACTTGCTCCACCTGCACGGACCCCCACCCCCTGCTTCATATTTCACTAGGCCGCCATGTTATGATCATAGGATCCTGCAGATACTGAAAATGGTAGTCCAGTTAAGGACTATCTTCTAGGTGCATCATCAGGGCTGGGCAAAATATTGATAGTATATTATGGATAGTGTGATATGAGACTAGATATGAGACTAGATATGAGACTGGATATCATAATATGGTGATATGGCATAAGTGTTGTCTTTTCCTGCATTACAGTAAAGTGATGTCATTTCTGAACTTACCAGACTGTTTTAGCTGCTCTATTATTATCACAGTTCTATTATCTTCCACGTTTTTCCTATTAAGGGTTTATCTTGGGAGTCTTTCCTTGGGTGCATTTAGGGCCTAAGGCTGGGTGGGGGTTGCCGGGTAGGTTAGGCTGTAGAATAGCTAGATTGTTTGTCTTGCTAAAATCCTGCTCTTGCCTACCGTTTTGCTATGCTTGTCTTATCTAAGTTAGTTCAATTTTGATCATTGAGTGTGCTTGGTTAACTGACACAAATTAGACCCTGGACCCCCATTTGATACGATTTGTCTCAGGGGGGCCTCATCTGATAAGATTTTTGCTTTTAGATGTTTTATTACAGAAAGTGTATGAAACGCATGACCAGAATAGTCATATTTGTCATTGTGTTACTTATGGATGGAATTATAGTGAAAAAAAAAGATTCCCCTTTTTGCTGGGGACCCCCTGGAACCCTCTCAAGGACCCCTGGCGGTCCCCGGACCCCAGTTTGAGAACCACTGGGTTAGATCTAGCCAGATACATTCTCTGCAAAGTCCTCTGAGACATGCTTGTGAATTATGGCTATATTTAACAAACTTGCCTTGACAATTTGCCTTTACCGACTTACATTATATCTACATTACCGATCAGTATTTATCAAACATGTTATTGTGTAAATATGTTGTGAAAGCACCAACAGTCATCCCTACCATATTGTCGCACATTGATTGATATCGAGCTATTTGTTCAACAGTATTGTGATCTTTGATTTTGTCCATCTTGCATTTACTATCTTTGAGCAAAGGAGCAACATCAAGACAAATCACCATCACAGAGATCAACTCAAGCGAGAGAAGCTGCACTTCCACAGAGCCGACGAACGCTCGTCCAGGAGGCAGCCTCCCCCCCATCTTTTATCGGTCACAGCCACTTGGACTTATTGCGCTGCTATTCGGCTGATAGAAATAGTTTGAATAGCTTTTAGATTTGTTCTGGGGAAACTACTGAATGGACAATTTAATGTCAGTGGAGCCGCGGGAAGAAGTGCTGACGGTGCAGTGTGACTCTCATTTTATTTAGATTAACTAGCCCTTAATACAAAGGCCTCCCATGCCTCAGTGGAGATAAAACTCATAAAGGTGTTGTGTCAAGACTGGAAATTGATCGGCGTACACACACTAAGGAACCGTTTTCAGGCATTAGCCAGACGCTAAGCTCACCGTGCGACCGCCTATATACACCTACAGGTATTTGTTTGAGTTGACAATTGAATCGATGAATGACTACTGGGGACGCAGCAACAGTTCTCCTGCTGCTGTGAGAACATCGAAGGCTTTGCACACAATAAGAAACGGAGCGGGTCGCTTAAATTACTTTGAAGTGCGAAGCCTATTGGCTATTATGTTGCTTTGTTTTCCCGCTGGAAATAAATCGCAGGCTTTTTTTCTCTGCCTAAGGGCACCGCTGTATCTTCCATCGATGCATAACTAAAAGAACACGAGCAATAAGAAGCGTCTCTCTGGGGTTGGATCAGCCTTCCTCTCTAGATCACATGACCTAATGCATTTCCTGAACACACCTCGCTCAGCGGGAGGAGCCTAATGGGTGACAGCATGGCATAAAAGCCCGTCTGCCAGGGGTCACTGATTGGTTCTTAGATGCATTCCGTGTCATTATGACTGCTTGATGCTCCTCCTCGTAAGCTGCTTAGATTGAGATTCCCCCCCCCCCCCCCCCCCCCCCACCAAAAAAAATCCAGGCCAGGCTGACGAGGCAGCCCCATTTAAGATCTGTGACCTAAGTCGTCCCCTTTTAATCCAGATTGATTTTTATCTTTCAAGTCAGGTGGCGACTGAAAGTAATCCGCTGAGCAATTAGACTGACAGAAAACACTTTATTGTTAATTGCCGCGGCACGGCCCTGCAGACCCGCGCGCCGGCCGGCCGGCCCGACAACGCAACAATCCCAATTCCGCCCAGGCTGTAATTGCACTTCCTGTTAGGGCGCCTTCTTAAATATCCTGAGGCCTAAATGCCACAGTATGGTCGGCTATTTGTTTTGCTCGCGTGTCGGGGTGGTTTGGCCGGGGCACAGAGATACCGGGAGGTTGGCTGGACTTCCTCGAGACCTGAGACCTGTGTATTCTGCCTGTGATTGCCTTGGCTCGCTGCCAGCAGGAGGGAGGAGAGCTGCTCGAGACGAGGAGCACGGAGGGAGGAGAGCTGCTCGAGACGAGGAGCACGGAGGGAGGAGAGCTGCTCGAGCCGAGGAGCCACTGAAGAGCCAGTTATTATTTAATCCCAGTGTCAACAGAATCGCCGCTATCAATTAAGAGCCTGACAATCAAACATTATAACACGGATTCCAATGACTCCACCGAGGATGTCTGGCCTCAATACTTCACCCAACTCTGCTGCTGTCAAATCAGATGCTTTCATCCCATTTGCCAACAAAACTATTCAGCTTTGCCTAAATTTCCCTTTACCTGCTTTGCATAATCAAAACACAAATCTGCTTTTGCAGTATGGAACTCAGCATCTAGCCCTGACTGCTTTCATTCCACTGGAAACAACTGTGTAATTTGTTAAATGGTTAAATTTAATTACCAATAGAATAAGATGTTATAATGTTATACTACTCACTCAACTCAGTCGCACTCCCTTCATTCAAAAACCAACTGAAAAACCACCTTTTCCAAAAAGCCTAAAAATACCTGACTCCCACTGCCTCGCCACAACTCAATTTCAAACTTCCGTCCTTCTACCATCTTCTTTATCCTCTTTGACTTGGTAACTTTTGTATTTTTTTCTGTATTTTATTTATGTAAAGCATCTGTGAATACTTAGAAAAGCACTATATAAGTCCTATCAATGATTATTATTATTGTATGATGACATGATCAAAATATGAAACGATCATCGCGTTTGTGATGAAAAGAGTGACAACTCACGTTCACACGCGTCTCCCTTCTGATGAAATCCCGCTTTGCATATACATTTCCCAATGGGCACCAGCCATTCCCCTTCGGCGCTGCAGTGCATCTTGGGAGAGTTGTCGGCCTCCTCCTCGGCGTCGCTCACGCACGCGCCCTCCACCTCCACCAGAGAGGAGAACTCTGACCCCGTCACCGTGTCCGGGAACGTGGCCAGGTTCTCGATGATGGACCAGCACTTCTTGTAGTAGACTTTGACAGAGACCAGGGCGATGCACGCCCCTACGTCCTGGAAGGCGAGGTAGAAGCCGCGCCTGGACAGAGGGCCGATGATGCGCACTTCAGTGTTCAGCTTCATCTTGCGCTCGCCCAGGTCGCCCTGGGTGAAGCTCTCGTCCGCCGCGATGGTGTCAATTTTCACGTACGCGCTCTCTCGTAAATTCCTGCCGACCTCCGAATCGGTTTCCTGGTAGTACAAGTTGAACGTCTCCTTGCAGGTCCCCACCACGCCCGGTAGGCTGTTACAATCCCTCAAGGTGAACTTCAGTTCCACAAAAATCCTCTGGGCATCGCCCTTCTCTATCCAGTTAGTCCGAAGCCAGTTATTCTGATTGGGCTCCATGACCTGGCAAACCTGGTATGTGCGAATGGGGGTATAGTTCTCATCCAAACCGCTGATCTCTTCCCACTGAAAGAACAAGACAGATTTAAGTCCATTATGGAACATCTTGAAATGAAATTAACTAATGATAAAATGTAAGTTGGAGTAAAGCCAATAAAATAAGATGGACATAAAGATCTTTAATGATTGGCAATGAAGCCTCAATTAGAGGTATTACAGTGTAATAAATGTGACAAAAGTGTACTGTAAGTGTGACATTAAGTATAATCTATGATCTTTTTTTGGGGGGGGGGGGGGGCGAATTCTACTGATTTCAGACATTGAGAAATGTAGTGCTCTGTGTGCACACTATAAAGCAGTCAAACTTTTTCCACGTCAAGGACCCCTAAACTGACACAAATTAGACCACGGACCCCATCTGATAAGATTTTGTCCCAGGGTCCCACATCTGATCAGATTTTTGCGTTTCTATGTTTTATTACATAAAGTGTAGGAGATCCATGATCAAAAGAGTCATACAGTCATTGTGTCACTTATAGAAAATAAATGATTCCTCTTTTTTGCTGGAAACACCTCAAGGACCCTTGGAGGTCCCCGGATCCCACTTTGAGAAGCACTGATATAAAGGACATGAATGAAGGCAGACTATACCAATTTGATGCGGCAAATATGTTAACCATTAATGTTAGTTGTATTTTAATCATTAAAAAAAACATAAATAAGCCTTTAAACGATGATTATGTTGAATGTATCTTGCTTCGCCTCACATTTTTTCCCCCCCTTTCAAAGTTTCAACACCAAAGCCTCTTTTAATATACAGGCACGTTGGCAAACTATCCTGGGCTGCTTAAGGCCTTTGTGCACTGAATGTCAAAAAAGCATAGAGCTTTGAAACAGCCTTTCACAGAACATTATCTATTATTCTCACACAAGAGAAAGAAACGTGTAAGAACTGAGCACTACACTGCGAGCCAAGGTGCCTGAGCCAGTGTGTCTGAACCCTATGTATATTTAATTCACACCCAAAAATATTATTATTCATATCACAGATGTGGGACATCAGAGACCTGGAAAAAGTAGATTGGTAATTCATCCTTGTGCCAGTGATTCTGCAGACTTACCCCATTGGGAGGATAGGAGATCCACTCCAGTTCTGTCTGCTGTGCCTTGGAGTCCAGCAGTATCACTAGTGACAGGGAGCGAAGAGGCAGGTGGTTAAATCTCACCGGGTACTGCATGGGGCTGTGTAACTGACAAGCCACACATCTATAGCGCATATAGCTGTGTGACCTAATTTCTATAGCAGCAGCTAAAGCAAAACATGCAATACACCTATAGCCTATACTGTATGTGTTGCAGCAGACAGGTCCTGAATCCTGTATATGCTTCACTTTATAACTGACACAGAGATTCTCAACCTTTTTCATACCAAGGGCCGCTCATTTAGTCCACATTAGAGCACAGACCCCCATTTGTGAGTATTTCTATTGTGAGATATTATTTTGTCCAGAATTCCATGTATCTGTAGATAGAGATAACAATGGAAGTAATTTATGATCTAAATATATTCTTATACCTTCTCTAGTTGTGGTAAGTTCTGAAATAAATCGAATAACGCTTCAATTTAACAATTCATCAATTTGCTGACGACCCCCATGAACCCCCCCAAAGCAAACTGGTGGTCCCCGGACCCCATGTTGAGAGCCGGGACACACCAAACGCCGGTTAGAATATTTTTTATACGAGTGAATTCATTCATTACGCATAATTAGGCGCATTGTAAAGTAGGCCTAGTTATTTACGCAATCAACAATAAACTCATTTCAAAGTGTTTCTGGCGCAAGTTCTTGCGTTAAGGTCAAAGGAGCGCACCTGTCTCCCATCCCGACGCATACAGGCGGTTATGCTGCGGAATATTTGAAGCTCGAATCGACCATAAAACTCTCCTGGCTGAAACCATCTAACTGTTGGCTTGGCCGAGGCGGTCATCTGCGCAGGGAAATGTCTTTAATCAAACTCGGACGATGCTTGTTTTCTACGTGGAAGCGTCAAACAGCGACATTTAATAAAACAATTATTTATAGACATATTCAACATAAGACAGCTTTCTGAGAAGGGATTATTATGCTCCTCTCCCCCATTTTAGTGGAATCTGTCTGGTATCGAGGTTTTCTCATCTAAATCTAGTATAAACACAGTTTTGCAATTATTCGCAGCAATTAAATCCAGTGATGGGTGAATGCCGCGCTGGGATATGCTACAGTTTTGGTGGTAATCAAAATCAATGTCGTGTGATTTTTACGCAAACAGCCCATATCATTTCATTAATTTGACTACCGACTGCAATCTCATCAATTAAACGTGCCAATTATTTCCCTGGCCGTGTTCATTTGGAGTTGTTTAAATCCTGGAAGCGTTTTAATTCAGCACCTCTGAATCGCGCAACTTCAACATAAAGGCTACTCTGGCAGAAGGCTTCACATCAGAACAGTATGCCGTACTATTTTTCCTTTACAGAAATAGTGCGACGAGGCCACTTTGGAAGAAATAACGCTCCGACTGCATGGGTTTAGACTCCAACGATCTTGGGGAGATCGATCCACTGATATTACCTCGTTAGTGGTGATAGATTGTAAATCTATAATAAGGAGGCTAGTTTGAATGTCCGCGTATAGGCTATTTGCATTAGAATAGAGTAAAACCATTTTGTGCGTAATCCGTATTGTACAGCGTTTAATTGCCGTGCGTAAAACACCGAGGTCGCTCGTAAACAGCGAGTGGACAGCACAGTCATCCTCACACACAGGCTGCGTGTCACTGCGCTTGAAAAATAAATAAATAAATGTATAAATTAATTAATAAAAATCCGTATTTTTTACATGAATGCTCGTCAAATAACCAGGAAAGACAGCAAAGCATTCCCGCTGCTCAGTAGGCTACATCTCACAGCGACATCAGTTTGGAGGGGTGTCATGTCAGTAAAAACGCGTTGGGATGAGAGAGTCGAAACTTTACAACTCACCTTCCTTGGCGTTCTGTGCTTTCCCAGTGTCCACATAACATAAATGAAGGCAGATTGTAATCCACAGACACGGAATGGACGTGGAGACCATGGTGTAGCCGTTCATTTGACTCTAGACCGTACTCGCTTTGCCACCGTTGCGTGTGCTTCCCATTGACGACACTGAAGCGGCTCTATGTACAACTCTCCGCTGTTCCCTACTCAAATAGCGTCGGCGGCTGCCGGGCGGAGCCTGGACCACAAGTGATGTCACTCAAGACGACTGGCAGCAGGACCGTCCAATCAGACCCTGGGGAAACACACGTCACAAATGTTGAGGGCCAATGAGCGCGTCGAGGCGGTTGTTTGTGAATGCAAGGAGGAGAGAAGGTTGTGACAACTTGGATGAGACATTTTTTTGGTTTTCTTGAGGAAAAGGGAAAAGGGCAAGGGACACACACACACACACACACACACACACACACACACACACACACACACACACACACACACACACACACACACACACACACACACACACACACACACAGGATTTAGCTTGGTAGAAATAGCACATCATTTAAAAAAAAGTCTATAATCTCATCTCTTCCGTTTTCACACTTAAAAAAAAAATCAAAATGTTTTATCCATTCTCTGCGATAGTGGATCACAAACCCACAGTGCAGAGGTAATGCAGAGCCCAGGGGGGTTTACAAACTGTTTCAGGTGAGGTTCAGTGAATGGATGTGGGGGGGGGGTTAAGATTACATTAATTATTATCAAAAGGAGATCACAAGAGCCGAAATGTGTTTAAAGAGATTTTATTTATTGACAAAAGTTGTTCAACAATACAATTTGTAAGTGAAACATAGTACAGTAACGGCACAGTGGTTTGTGTTGAAAGAGAGAGAGAGATTGTGATACAGTAGTTTTCCCAGAGTCTGCCTTCAGACAGACCTCTTTTATGTATTGGATGTAGTCTGAAGTGATGTCAAACAGCATTATCAGGCTCTCTTGGCTCAATTGTTGAGCGTCTCCATCTGGGATCAAATAACATCATTGCGCTCCCATAGGGTTAGGGTTAGGGATCCCATAGGCATCCAGGAATGATCCCATAGGCATCCAGGAATGATCCCATAGGCATCCAGGAATGATCCCATAGGCATCCAGGAATTGAGCAAGTAATAAAGGAAGGGTGGGGGGGCTTTTGGAACCTTTGTCTGAGGGGAGGCCCAGACACAGTGGTGTCATGACTTTTAACTCCAGGCACTTTCAACAGAACACACTGTAGGCTACTTGTTATTTCGGATAAAGGTTAGTATATTTATATTTATTTTATATTTGGGATGTTTCTAACTTTTTAAATGATTAGCTATTATTGTCACTGACATGGTTTTATTTCAAACAGCAGCTCTGAACTTTCCCAGTAGTGCATTGCTTTGCAGCATTGCCTTAAAGTACAGCACACTTCATAACGTTTATGACGGCTTCATGAGACTGGTCCTCGGGTGGAGATATTTCACCGTCACGACCAAACAAAAGGAAAAGCGAGAGGGCGAAGAAAGTCTCCATTCAAGTTCCTGGACTCTAATGAGTGTTGGAGGTTTGCCTTTGATGCTGAAGCCAAAGCATTGTATTGGATGGAGAGACATTAAATGGCGTGTTTATCTTCAGAAGGTCACCTTAAGGAAGGGGAAGCCCCGCTGAGACGGCCCATTGAGATGACAGTGGACTTGATTCATGATGGTGTTGCTGCTTCACACACTTTGGAGCGTAGATGAACCGAGCCGCTGGGGGTCTTAAACAGTGACTCAAGATAAACAAAAAAAGACAATTAACCGGGGTAACGTTAATTTCCACTTTCTCAGATGACTTGGCATATCACTTAAAAATTAACGCATAAAGCAAAGCTCATTAATCCTTTACATACAGCATTTGTTGCAGGTCACTAATTAATCTCTATTACCTTCCAACAAGCAAAACAGCTGTAATTATAGCCCACAAATATTGATTAATAAACTGTGTATATGGACAGAGGCAGACAAGGACTCATTTCAAGGTTTATTTACCTGGTTTTTGTTTTGTTTGTTTGGCCTATTTATTATGCAAATTACTGTTAATCCTTTTTGCCCTTGATACATGACTACATTTTGCGTTGGATTTGTAATTATTGCTGAATTAATCTGGCTTCATGTTATACTTTTATCATAAACACTCTTTGTGTGAACTGTCATCACATAAACAACGACCAATCAAAGTGAAGACAGTAGAAGCATAGACTGTAAAAAAAGAAGAAGATGGGTGTAGTGAGTGTGACCTCACCCCAACTTGCTTATCGCACAGGTCAGTTCTGCTCACATAGGTTTTCCAAAAAAGCCACAGTGCTGCCGGCTATTGGTCGGTGATCAGCGAGCTGCACGATCACTGGACAAGCGTCCTGTCAAATATGCCCCAAAACATAGTCTTTTTTACTCTAAACGAGAGAGTTATATAAAAATTCATCCCCCGTACAGTCGTCATGATAGGTGAAGTTAGCCCAAACCAATTTCTGAACCAGCCTGTTAAACATGCTTATTTCTGCTGTAAAGTCAGGCACTGTAACAGGGGGGTCAATGGGGAATGACTCCCTTTTGCAACCAGCCTCAAGTGGCCATTTGACAAACTGCAGTTTTTGGCACTTCCACATTGTCCTAATTTTTCACAACCGAAACTCCCCCCTTGGTGAGAGGCGAGATTTCAGCCTTTGGTTGAACTGTGGCATTAGGCCGCAGCGATACAGGTGTGGTGAGATTTTTAAATCTATACTTTCATGATTAATAGATAATGTTATTGTCCTCTTATGACTCCTCCTAAGGCAAGGGGGCGCTGTAACTGCACTATAGTGCTCTTGTAATGACTTCCTGTTTGCCAGCTAACAAAAGGGATTAACTCTATAGTTGGGGGTCAGTCTCCTGGGAAGGGCGATAGAGAAAGGAGACTCGTGGGGGGGGGGCTGGACCATGGTACCATGTTACACTTTTGTTTTTGTAAATAAATCTTTGTTACAACTTTTGCTACTAGGAGATTGAAGTTATTTAAGGGTAAAGTAAACTTCTCACAACACAGTACATATATTATGAGCTGCCTTTTGGTTTTCAATCAACAATACTTGAATATTCATAATTACGTATTTGTTATTCGCTATCAACCGCTGTCATTGCGTCCCCTGTGACAGGCACTGGCCTAGAGTTTCAAGACTCCCTCTTCTTCTAGAATGCATCTCTTAACATCAGGGACAAGAAACAACAACAACGCTGTGTACATCTTCACACTATCAAGACTCGTATCCAACAAACAACATCCTTCACTGGTCCACGTCTGTCTCATCCTGTTCTCATCGCACCTAATGTAAACATGTTCCCTGTTGCCATGGCGTCCCGTCTCTAATTAAAGCCTCGTGCTGTGCTCATATGGAAGTGACACTCAGCATTACCGGTGTTATGTTCAGCGCTGACAGCAATGAAGCCAGCATCATCTCGCTTTCTCCTCACCAAATTGGTCGGGTATCAGAGAAGTGGAAGTCTGTCTGTGTGGCGAGAGAAAACCTCACTGGAAGTCTGTCTGTGAAACCCTGATTTTGCGCGGCGTCATGATGCACATATGTGCCGGCTCTCTGCAAGCGGAGCCTTTTCGAGCTGATTTAGGTCTAATAGACCCTTTTCACGGGGGCCACTTTGTGTCGAAAAAAGGCAGGGTAAACACGGGTGCAAGCAAAACAGTAATGAGGGTTTTCCAATCGTGCGTTGCTTTATCGCAAAAATAACTGGGATGTGGAGGCTAAATGACGTCACATCCGTTTTGTTAGCGTTCCATTTGCAGAAAACGTGAGCTGGGAAGTTCACTGTTCACTGGTCAGATCCAGTCGCTAGCCAGGCTAGCCATTGTTAGCAATAACAGTTGATTACAAGGCATTTCGCGGCATTTTGGGCGTACAAACACTGCAGCAACCTGTCCACACAGATAGAAGTTAGGCAGTGCTGTGTGTACCGCTGATTCAATGAGACACAAACAAGACAGAAGTGCTAATGAACAGCATTTACTACGATTATAACTAGTGTTGTTGCGCGGAGCAGCCATCTTGGATGGAAAATACCAGCTCTGGTGACATCACCGTCCCAGCTCATGACCTTTGAACCCTAAGATTACTAGTTCCCAGTTATAAAGGAATGCCATTACAACTTACAATCGTGGAAGTTGGAAACCCTCGTTAGTGTTTTGCTTGCACCTGTGTTTACCCTGCCTTTTCGGCACAAAATGGCCGCCGTGAAAAGGGTCTGTTTGGCGGTCTGTCATAACAGGCAACAATGACGAGGGAGTGGCTGGACAGAAGATGCAGCTGTCGAGACAAGACGCGCTGTGAGGAGTGTCGAGGCAAACTGTGAACTGACAGACAATTAACGGCCCCATTTAGGCTTTTGACGACCCCCCACTTGTGCAGATATCAGTGACAGTGTGACATCATTCATCTGGGTAAGAGGAGGCTCCACAAAACCACCACGAGACGCCATCTTACTGCCAACGCAGGACTAGTTACACTCATCTGATGCATTCATTACACACACAGACACACACTCATCTGATGCATTCATTACACACACAGACACACACACACACACTCATCTGATGCATTCATTACACACACAGACACACACACACTCATCTGATGCATTCATTACACACACAGACACACACACACACACTCATCTGATGCATTCATTACACACACAGACACACACACACACACTCATCTGATGCATTCATTACACACACAGACACACACACACTCATGCATGTAGCAGAGTTTCCATTTCCATCAGAGGTGGGTCGCCCTGCCTTCATACGTCGATTCTAACCCCCTTAAACTAAGTCATTCCCACTTTAAACTATTTCATGTGTTTCAATGGAGAGCTATTGTGTCTAACAATGGTTAGACACAAGGCTTTTCCCCCCCGACAACATTACACTTCTGGGGGAAACCAGCCATGTACACAGTACATTACATGCATGTTTTGGACTCAAGTGAGACTCAAGTCACAATTTGAATTGCTTGAGACTTGACTTGTACTTTGATGACTTGATAAGATTTGTAAAGACTTGACAAAAGATTGAAACCTATGAGATTCATTTCCACCTGACGCCATCATTTAATAATAATCATTCATGAAACTTATAAAGTGCTTTTCAAGAAGCTAAATTCCGTTTTCTGTATGGAATGATTGGATTTACTGAAGGTGAAACTGATTTTGAGCCTATTAAAACCATATTGCATGGAAAATACCTATTTAGTTGTCGAAGATATTAAATGGATACTAGACTCTTGTTCTGACTCGGCTTGGTCTTCCATATTTAGACTTGACTTGGTAAGACTTGAGACTTGTGCCTCAAGACCTGAGACTGACTTGAAGTCGAGTCAGTGACACGTCTGACACATACATGTAAGTAAACAACTTGCGTCTCTTTCCAGAGAAATGTATCTGACAAATTTGAAGCAATGTCCTCAGCAGCAGCGAGCTCCTCTGTCACTGTTTCCTCCCTCCAGGCTTCAATGACAAGCTAGACCGTCCCAATGACTGCTGAGATGTAGAGAGAAGTTAGTACTTCTCATGTATGTACTTCTGTCTGGTTCCCATGCTGCCCCTCTCTGTCTGTCTGTCTGTGTGTGTGTGTGTGTGTGTGTGTGTGTGTGTGTGTCTGTATGTGTGTCTGTCTGTCTGTGTAGTGAAGGGGTCCACAGCTGGTGGGGCATGCTGCTGCTGGCTGCTGGTGGCACCCAGGCAGGGCGGGGGCAGTCTGCAGTCTGCCTGTCAGGCCCGGGAGGAAAACACCACCCATAGCTTTAATAGCGACCATGAGAAGCAGCCCAGAGGCCCTCTGTCTGCTGTCAGATGGCGGTTTGGTTGTGCAAGCAGGCAATTTGGTTCTTTTTATAGATCGGTAATATGGAATGTCTGTCCCATAGGAAATCTCAAGTGTTGAAAATTTAACCGGTTTTGTTGTGGGGCAGCTCAAACCCATTTGCACCTGACACCGTTTTGTTGATATAATCACATTCCTGTCGGACCCGGTCTCTCTCTCTGTCTCTGCTGAAGTTTTAAAATGCAAAGTCGTGGAGAAACAGTAATCATACCAGGCAGTTTCCCCTGTGTTTAAACTCACGTTTAGCCGTCGGGTCGCAATTATGAAAAGGGCTTCATCAGAAGACGTGGAAATCGACTGCAAATTCACATTTCTTTCTGATCCAATTAGTCGTTTGAAAGTGAGATTTATGCAAAACCTACTTATTAAGCAAATTCCTTTCTGGCATGTTGCTGCTCTACTTTCTAACAGTTACAGGTGCTACGATGTCTGTTGTGTTTGAGTTCATTAACGGCCCGTAGAATCTACCCGAGAGCAAACAAGCTGAATACATGTCGCAGAAACAAAGTTTGAATTTAATTACAGGAAGAACATGAAGAAGACTGGAATATTAGAGGGAGAAAACAGGGCAAATGGAGCCACAAATGACTGAAAAGAAATGTAGCACTTGATGTGTTCACATTCAAGATAGCCACATAGGAGACAATCCTTTTTTCTTGAAGTTTGATATTTCAATGCGAGGGGAAAATAATTAAAGCACTAATTCATCTGCCTTGTGCACATAAGATGTGCATGCTATATAATCCTGTATCAAAGCTGTTCATTCATAGACGCTGTGTGTATTTTCTGCAAAAACTCCGTTTCAGTGAGCTAGTTATCAGCACATGTCACTAGGTTACGGTCTACTGGCTTGATGGGAGCTGAGGTCTTCGCTGATGACTGGTTCATTTCCTATGTCACTGGTGCTTTGGATACGCTTGTGGGATTGTTGGAATGAATGTTGACAAATGAAGCTATCCAGACCTCCGTGCTTATGGAGATCATGTGGCCAGCTTGGTCCCACGTAGCTCAGGCACAGTGATTGGCTCCTCCACCGTCATTGTGTTGTTTGTTTATTTAGGAAGGAATAAAATGGCTTCCCTCGAGCTCGCCCACAATCCTACTATTGAGATTTCTGAAACCCAACTTGGAGCGATGAAGCGAGTGAAAGCTGAGGAGTCCAGCGATTTGGGAACTTCTGTTTTAATCCAATTGTGCCGTTTATAACTACAATACACTGTGAAAAACAAGTGACTTAGTCTCATACACAGGCGTAAAATCTTATTTTTCTTAAAACAAGACGACAAAATCTGTGTCTTCCCTTTTTTGTTTCCTTTATTTTTCTTTGTGTTACTTATTTGGTATATCTATATATTCATATATATTTTTATAAAATGTATGCACTTTTGTTTCTTTGTCAGAAAAGTGCATTATATCATTGCATAAGGGTATTCGTCAAACGCTCAAATAAAGCAAATCGAACGAAAACAAGAGAAAAATGATATCAATGAGATATTGTTTCTAATGCAGGTTCAACGAATGACATGTTGAGATTTGTGCAAGTCACATGACACCTTGTCTGTGTAATAATTGATAGGGACAGAAAGTGTGTGCATGCTATATGTCTTAAGGCTGTCATGCATATGAATAGCAGGTGGCGTGACATGTTGGTGCAGCTTCGTGCATATTGCACGGAGCAGGATGCTCGTGCCCGAGATGTAAACGCACAACTGAAACAGCACGTTAGCGATAGCACTGTTCAGCTGCTCATCCAGCGATAAATCTCCGTTCACCAAGCGAAAAGAAGCCCCTCTGTACTGTACAGCAGACTGCTAGGTATCACCCAGATCCACATGCAGCACCCGTATCGCATTACCTAACTGTCTCCTATACAGTAAATTAACATCCTTTCAGAGTCAGTTAGGATTTCTGAAAGAGTAGATGGTGGCCCCCTTGAATGTGAAGGATGCCCAGCAGAAAGGGGTTTGATTTCAGTGTTTCTCCAGCTGCCTGCCTGTGCAGCCCCCTCGCCCGAATCAAATGTTGCCATTGTGCATTTCTGGAATCCACGGAGAAGTTGAATATGACCATTTCTGAGGCAAAATACGTTTCAGGTGAATAATAGGGGTGGGAATCACCAGATGCCCACGATACGATACTAAAACGATACTTGAGTCACGATATGATAGTATTGTGATATTGCGATATCGCTGATATTGCGATATATTGAACATTGCGATATATCGAATATTGCGATATATTGTCTAACTCCTTTTCCTACCTTTTGCTTGACCTCACCGGAAGTAAAATATGCAGTGTTTTTTTGTTTTGTTTTTGCCCAAAATGTAGGCTACATTATTAAGCTTCTCTGGACTCAATACGCCACTGCAGGCGCGGACTGCAACATCAGGCTTTTTTTATTGATTTTTGATATCGATACTTGGCGTACATGTCATAGAGTCTAACGAGCGTCCCGTGTTGAAGTACATTGCTGCACCTCAGGGTGAAGGGGTGCTATTAGAGGAAGTGTACCGGCTGCAGTGACCCGTCTTACCACCGAGAGAGCACAGGTTCCACTCTGGCATCAAAGCAAACCATAACCTTAACCAAGTTGCTTTAGTCGCCCAAACATAACCAAAGTTATTTTAGTTGCGTTTAACGCTTGTAAGACAGCGATGTTTTCAAATGAACTGGCGTTTTGTTTCAAATTTACATTGAGATTGTAGAGGTAAAATGCCCCATTTTCGAAGCGTATATTGCCGACGTTTTATTTCAAATTTACATTGATATTCGACATTATGCCCGGTTTCCAGACAGGTAAAATGCAGTGTTTGTCGTGCGTCTCTCGCGGTCGTCTGTCCACCTCGGTGGCCCAGACGCAGCATGTCTGCCGCCTGCCACCCCCCTGACAAATAGACCTCTTTAATCAGCTGTCCGCACAATGCAGCAGGCGGTTTGCACATTGCGTTGAAGCTGTTTTAGGCATGGGGGGAAATTTAATTCGCCATCTATCTCCGGCATCCAGCGCCTGATTTCCTTGTGTATTTCACCACTGGAGAGCGAGAGAGAACAAAAAGCTATTTTAATTCTCCAACAACATCCAACAGGCAATGCTATTTTTTTTAATACAAATTCATAGCAGGGGAGTGCATAAAATTAACATACCTAACAGCGTGTAAATACATAAAATTCATGTCCCTGCAAAAGCCAACAACATGCAAATACATTTCTGCACAATTTTCTTTTGACTTGAGTAATTCACACATATTGCTGAGAGGCACACAGAAGTCAGAATACAGCTGTCAAATTCAACTCATACTGAACATGAACTGGACATGAACTGGACAAACCACTGTGTATTCCTCCAAACCCAAAGTGCCCAAACTCTAATGACCTCCCCAAGGAGGTTCTGTTGTCGGTGCCGTTTGTCCGTCTGTGTGTTTGCCTGTTAGCAGGATTACGACAAAACTACTGGTGCCGCTTTCATGAAACTTGGTGGAAGGGCGCATGCAGCATGCACGGGCCAAGGAAGAACCCAGAACATTTGGGAGCGGATCCAATCAGGGCCGCGGGAAGTAGATTTTTTCCAAAAAAAAAAAAAAAAAAATACAAATGTAATTAGAAATATTTTGTAGTGCACTATGTTCCTTTCTTGTTTAAGAATGTTTCGGGAAATGATTTCATTATTGATATACTGAAAATGTAGCCTATATAAATAGAATTATCAACAATAACAATCACGGAAGTTACATGCTTGTAGGCTAGAGAAGAAGAAGAAGCGCGCATGCACGCACATGTTGTGTTGAACCAACCAACAACCAATACGAATTGTTTAATCTGGCAATAAAGAAATGTGAACTTGACATGCTATTTTAATAGCCTACTCAAAAATGCACGTCCCACTATACAGCAAAGAGAGGAGTCAATGTTTCTTGATATATGCCATTCAGATCAGAATAATTAGTCTAGTCATTAAGTTTGCTGATAATATTTCTATCATGTTAAGTCTGTGTCATGTTAACTGGTATATTCAGAGCAAATAGGGAGATATAGACCTACTTCTGGTCGCTGAGCACGATGGTGCTGTTGGTTTTTGGATACGCCCCAAAGGGGGCCCAACCCTAACCTTAGCCCTAGCGTTCCGGAGATATCGCCATTCTGAGTCCCCATTGTGAGCGAAAATTTACTAAGGTGTTTTCATCACCAAACACATCCTACTAGACCTATTTCTGGTCGCTGAGCACGATGGTGCTGTTGGTTTTTGGATACGCCCCCCAGGAGGCCCAACCCTAACCCTAGCCCCAGCGTTCCGGAGATATCGCCATTCTGAGTCCCCATTGTGAGCGAAAATTTACTAATGGCTCATTTCCACCACATATAACAGCACAGTACAGCTCCACTCTATCTGGTATTACTCGGCTCTACTTGATAGAGACACTGTTTCCATAGCAAGTTTACTTGCCTCCGCCCACACCTGGTCGATAGCGACCGCATATCTGCCCTCCGCCCATAGCCGAAGTAGGCTATAAGTATAATGTTAAATTGAAATCAATACACGGAACTTTTAAACTGATTATGAAATACTGGTGCCTCTAAATTACCTACAGTGTACATGGGCAAATGTGATAATCGGCTAGGAGAATGGATATCACTTTGTTGTTACTCAAACTCACATGCATGCACTGCGCGGGGACGGGAGAGGCGCTACGGGGAGAACCCCAGCGGCAGCTCAACAGGCAAGACCGCGGCTTCGCCTGCGGCCTAGCGGAGGCAACTACAAAGGGCTTCCCGAGGAGCGCATGTTAAAGCTGAGCAAGGAGATCGATTTTATTTCACCAGCGCCAAAGGCAGCAACACAAAATACTGATGGAAATAACATAACAGAAGAGAAGGTAAGCTAACTAAACTGGTATCCAGCATTGACAGTAGATGCCTACAGTAAACACGATTCTGCCTGACCAATCAGTCGTCTGCAGTGTTTTCACGTCACCATATAGTACCGGGTCCACAGCCCTAGAACCTCAACAGAGCAGGGAGCAAAAGCAGCACGACTCAACCCCGATCAACCCGGGTTGTCCACGTTTTTGATCGGTGGAATGAGACAAAAAAGCGTGACGAGCTGTGCGGGGCCGCGTTGATACCAGCGGTGGAATTGGGCCATAAGGTGTTTTCGTCACCAAACACATCCTTATAGAGCATTATCATCATGCTATATATCTCCCTCTTTGCTCTGGATGGGTGAGAAAAGGAGAAAATACTGAATAATTACATCACAACAGTATCCTAATGTTAATTTAAAATGAGATATTCCTCTAAATATGGCAAAAAAATGTAAAAAGAAAAAACATCAAATTTTTTCCCCTTTTAGTCCCTTACTCCCAGCACCCCCTGCTTAAAGTGACTTCCAGCGGCCCTGGATCCAATTTGATTCGGGTCAAGCAAGGGGGCGGGGCTAGGGATAGGCAGGTCAATAGAGAGTCAGGGATGGAGGGGTGGGTAGGGGGAGTGGCTGGGGGGTGTAAGGGGCGGGCGGGGGATCAGGGTTATGGTTCTGATCCAACAAAATTTGCACATAGCAGACTGGCCTATTGGCCTTGGCAGGGGTCTGTGCTCTCCGAGTGCACTTTGAGTTTTTCTCTTATTGTTTGGTGAGCGCCAACAGCGCCACCTAACCACCAAACGTCTGGGAATTTCATTGTCAAAATCTGTCTCTTCGAGCCCGGCGAGAACGGCCGGCAGCAGACACGCCTACATTTATTATTAGAATTTTATTTGGTATAGCGGCAATGCAATGTTCCATAGTTCCAATATAGAGCAAGACACTGATGTGCTGCAAAGAGAGTTTATACCTGTTGTTTATTTTACAATAATTTTTCCTACTCTGAAGTGGTCCGCTTGCTACTGTGAAGTCATCAGCAGGCTCTGTAACGTTAGCCTCGGGAATCTGGCTTATCGCTGGGGGAAAGACCTCTAGCCGCCGGGGCCGGATGAAACACGTCCTATTAACAGGTTATGTTTGTTTCTAAGTGATTCATATGTTTCTCCGCAAACGCGGCGATGTTTTGCGAGACACTGGTTCTGCATGAGCGTCACTGCCCCCCAGAAAGCAGGCCCGCCCACAACACTCATGATTGGTTCTCCGATGCAAGGCTTCACACAGCGCCACCGAACGTTATGAAAAGATTTAAATAATAATATTCTCAGTCTTAACACATTCACTGCCAGCCATTTTTTTTTACTGTAGGTAGCTTCTGCCAGAGGGTTTTTTTGAGGATTCTGGCTCATCTTTCAAGACCCGAGGATTCTTTTCTGCTAAGATTTTGTGAACACAAAATATCTCAAAAGAACTAATAGAATGTGTGCTTTCTCTGTCTAAAAGAGTTAGTTTGTAGAGTTAGTAGTTATGTAGGCATTAGCACTTGAATACAGCATGGTTTCAGCGTCTGAAAATTTAAGCTGAGATAAATAGCTTTTTGTGAAATTCGATAGAACAGTCACTTTAACCATTCATTTTTGGCATCAGTAAGACGTCAGACATCTAAACAATAGTTTTGAACAGTAATTTCCTCCATAACAGCAGGAAACCCCCCTCTACTTCAAACTCCTCCCTCCGTGTGTGTTCTTCTTGGCTGCAGCGGGTGTGTCACAAGCGAGTTGCTGCTGCCTGCTGCTGCTGCTCCTGTCTGCTGGCGGCCGCTGGGCAAGTCTGGATGGGCTCGCTCGTTTCTTGGGGTTTCGGTTGAGAAACCCCAAGAAACGGGGTTTCTTTTGCGATTCTGGTCTTATTTATGCTGCGTGTTTCAAAGTGTGTTGCACCCATAATCTATTATGCAAATTTGCAATCCCCCACCGCCAGCAATCAGCGCGAAAGCGTTTTCGCCAATCCATTTTACAGTAGGAGAATGGTTTCATCGCGCGTTCCCCTGCAGTTTTGGCTCGGCTTTTTCTAGAATGGAGAGCACTGTCGCCACTTAGTGGGTCGGTGGAATGGGTTGTACACGTTCGGTGGCTTCAATATTTATATAAGAGATGTAAAAGGGTTAGATCAACGTCCCACCGTCAATTTTTTTTTTTACGTATTAACACGTCATTGGCAGTCAACCGTTGGATTTTTTTTGACGTATCAACACGTCATTGGCAGTGAACGTGTTAAGGTAGTGAAACGGATTAAGACTGAGAGCTGAGTCTAACGTGGGGCAGATTCTGACTCATGGCAACAGTCTTGATGTGGGAACAGCTGCAGCAGGATCCATCTTTAACTCATATACACGCACACTTATAAATGATTTTGCACGTGGAATTGATTGTGAGAAGAAACGTACAGTATATCAGACTGATTCTCATGGTAGCCATCTTTGCCTGCAGGCAGCGGACAGAGAAGCACTGCGTTATGAATCTCTACTCAGATACGTTTGACTAATTCATCAAGACGAAGAAGAAAGAAGACAAAAGAAAATGCAAAGCTCCGTCATCCAACGCGTCGGAGAAGAACAACAACTAAGAGGCAGCCTTGATTTCACACAGGCCTACAGCGATCCAACAACTAAGAGGCAGTCTTGATTTCACACAGGCCTACAGTGATCCAACAACTAAGAGGCAGTCTTGATTTCACACAGGCCTACAGCGATCCAACAACTAAGAGGCAGTCTTGATTTCACACAGGCCTACAGTGATCCAACAACTAAGAGGCAGTCTTGATTTCACACAGGCCTACAGCGACCCAACAACTAAGAGGCAGCCTTGATTTCACACAGGCCTACAGCGACCCAACAACTAAGAGGCAGCCTTGATTTCACACAGGCCTACAGCGATCTAACAACTAAGAGGCAGTCTTGATTTCACACAGGCCTACAGCGATCCAACAACTAAGAGGCAGTCTTGATTTCACACAGGCCTACAGCGATCCAACAACTAAGAGGCAGTCTTGATTTCACACAGGCCTACAGCGATCTAACAACTAAGAGGCAGTCTTGATTTCACACAGGCCTACAGCGATCCAACAACTAAGAGGCAGTCTTGACTTCACACAGGCCTACAGCGATCCAACAACTAAGAGGCAGCCTTGATTTCACACAGGCCTACAGCGATCCAACAACTAAGAGGCAGCCTTGATTTCACACAGGCCTACAGCGATCCAACAACTAAGAGGCAGCCTTGATTTCACACAGGCCTACAGCGATCCAACAACTAAGAGGCAGCCTTGATTTCACACAGGCCTACAGCGATCCAACAACTAAGGGGCAGTCTTGATTTCACACAGGCCTACAGTGATCCAACAACTAAGAGGCAGTCTTGATTTCACACAGGCCTACAGCGATCTAACAACTAAGAGGCAGCCTTGATTTCACACAGGCCTACAGCGATCTAACAACTAAGAGGCAGCCTTGATTTCACACAGGTCTACAGCGATCTAACAACTAAGAGGCAGCCTTGATTTCACACAGGCCTACAGCGATCCAACAACTAAGAGGCAGTCTTGATTTCACACAGGCCTACAGCGATCCAACAACTAAGAGGCAGTCTTGATTTCACACAGGCCTACAGCGATCCAACAACTAAGGGGCAGTCTTGATTTCACACAGGTCTACAGCGATCCAACAACTAAGGGGCAGCCTTGATTTCACACAGGCCTACAGCGATCCAACAACTAAGAGGCAGCCTTGATTTCACACAGGTCTACAGCGATCTAACAACTAAGAGGCAGTCTTGATTTCACACAGGTCTACAGCGATCCAACAACTAAGAGGCAGTCTTGATTTCACACAGGTCTACAGCGATCCAACAACTAAGAGGCAGTCTTGATTTCACACAGGTCTACAGCGATCCAACAACTAAGAGGCAGTCTTGATTTCACACAGGTCTACAGCGATCCAACAACTAAGGGGCAGCCTTGATTTCACACAGGTCTACAGCGATCCAACAACTAAGAGGCAGTCTTGATTTCACACAGGTCTACAGCGATCCAACAACTAAGGGGCAGCCTTGATTTCACACAGGTCTACAGCGATCCAACAACTAAGAGGCAGTCTTGATTTCACACAGGTCTACAGCGATCCAACAACTAAGAGGCAGTCTTGATTTCACACAGGCCTACAGTGATCCAACAACTAAGGGGCAGTCTTGATTTCACACAGGTCTACAGCGATCCAACAACTAAGGGGCAGCCTTGATTTCACACAGGCCTACAGCGATCCAACAACTAAGAGGCAGCCTTGATTTCACACAGGTCTACAGCGATCCAACAACTAAGAGGCAGTCTTGATTTCACACAGGTCTACAGCGATCCAACAACTAAGAGGCAGTCTTGATTTCACACAGGTCTACAGCGATCCAACAACTAAGGGGCAGCCTTGATTTCACACAGGTCTACAGCGATCCAACAACTAAGAGGCAGTCTTGATTTCACACAGGTCTACAGCGATCCAACAACTAAGGGGCAGCCTTGATTTCACACAGGTCTACAGCGATCCAACAACTAAGAGGCAGTCTTGATTTCACACAGGTCTACAGCGATCCAACAACTAAGAGGCAGTCTTGATTTCACACAGGCCTACAGCGATCCAACAACTAAGGGGCAGTCTTGGGAGAAACTTGCTGGCATTATAACATCAATCGCAACCCTACTCTCTTAAGGTCCTCCACACTACTCGCCTTTTCAACCACCTCCGCACTGACTTAGATGGAAGATACAGGAGCAGGTAGTCCTCCTTTAGCCTGTGTGTGTGTGTGTGTGTGTGTGTGTGTGTGTGTGTGTGTGTGTGTGTGTGTATTAATGAGCTCCAAAAGTTTCTGCTGCTCATCTGTGTCATTAAAACAGCCATGTGCACTTTTGACTCCACACTCACTTGCTTCTCCCTGTAGGGAGACAAAGCCTGTGTGTGTGTGTGTGTGTGTGTGTGTGTGTGTGTGTGTGTGTGTGTGTGTGTGTAGGTGTGTGTGTGTGTGTGTGTGTGTAGGGAGACAGAGGGGGATTATGTCAGCTTGAGAGGGATTGGCATCATCGGTCCACATCTGTTTCATCTTGTGATTGGGGTAACTCTTGGTTGGAGGTTGGAGGAGGAGAGGTTGGAGGAGAGGCGGCGCGGGGAGAAAATGCTGAGTGGAGCGCGGCTTTGAAGCAGAGGGCACGGACGCCACTCGCACTCCGCTCGCCCCGTGTGCGCCTCTCTTTGAGCGCCGCACAGGCAGTGGCGTGCCCTCTCTCTCTCTCTCTAAACTCTACCTCTCCTTCATCTACTGTGCGCTTCTATCGCTCTATCGCCTCCTCCCTGTCAACCTCCAGCTCTACTGCTTCATGCAACCTTTGATCATTTGCATTTCTCTATATTTGTGTTTATATGTAAAGCGCTATAATCCTTCAAATCCTTGTTTTTTTTGTGTGTGTGTGTGAGTGACATCTTTGATGCTATCCATAGTAAATGAGTGCAGTCTGAATAACTATCTCCTCCACTCACACAAATCAAAACACAAGATGTGTAGATGTACTGTCACCCGAATACAGTCTGCTATTGTTTATGTTTTGATTCAACGGACTGGAGACACTTTTCTTTTGCTCTAAAGTTTGTTGTTTGAGTTTTGGATGCGAGGCCTGATATGTGACCGCATGTGACCTCAACATGAGTTCTCGACGCTGTTAAAGGTTTGTTTACTTGTGTAATATTTGCATAGGTTGAAGTGTAGGTATAGTGGGTTTAATGCTTTAGAGAAGCTTATTTTTCCATTTACAACTGAAGGTCATTTATTCAATACCGCCATGTTTGAAGTCTACAGTCTGTTGGAGGTGTTGTACATCGTTTCGTCAAGCAACGACTTGAGCAACCTATTTATCCTGTCAAAATGGTCAGATCTGTTTTAAATCGTTGTCATTCTGTAAGGGTAGAGCAGCGTACCCACCTATTTCACTTTCGGAACCAGATATTTCATGTTAAACCCTTCAGGAAAAGGCTGTGAGAATATAGCCAAAAATTCACATGAAATAATGTAGATTGTGGCTTGTATCATTAAAAGGTGCTGTGTGAACTGGCCCTGCTTGCCCTCTGTGTGCAGCAACACAACAACAAACACAGTCTTGCTTCCTTGGCTTTTTGATAGGCCTGATATGTGACCGCATGTGACCTCAACATGAGCTTTCAAAGCTGTTCAAGGTTTCACTGTATCACTTGTGTCATATTTTGCAAATATAGTGGGTTTAATTCACTTTTGGAACAAAATCTTTCATGTTGAATTCAGGAATATACGCTGTGAGAATGTAGCAAAAATCAAATTACAATCAAAAATCAATCAATCAAATTCCATCAAATAGATTCTGGCTTGTATCATCATCATCATCATCATCATCATAATTAAAATTGCATTATGGTGTCAGTCATGATTTTGCGGTGTTCGCCATAACGTGATGCAAATCGTGAAATCAACAGTGACATCTTCGTCCCACATAAATCCCACATGTTTGCGCCCACGGCACATCGTCTCCAGGCTCCGCCCTCGAAATTTGAGCACGCATAGCACGCGTGAGCTTGCTAGTCTTTAAAACATCCTCTCTGAACTGACCCTGCTTCCCCTCGTTGTGTGTAGCCTACATCACAGAACAACACACAGAGTGTTGCTTCCCTGCTTCTGACAGCCACGCCAAAACCAAAGTCACACAAGTTAACAAGTGGCATATTTCCGCATGCTAATTCAGTCGCCGCAGGAAGCGAGCCTGCAACAGTGACCTCTCTCTGAGTCAAAGCACGCCACGAGCATATTAATGCCAACGTAAACATAGTGAACGGGTCAATTACAATGGTAGGGCAGCATCCTCTGCATTTTAATCAAAATGATATACTGTTACTACTCCATATTTGTTTTCGCTGGAGCGTTCTCTAAATTTAAAAAAGGTCACCGTGGTAACTCCAAGCTATAATTGCAAAGCAACTTAAGGGTAGCTCTTACATATCTGTCAACGCAGAATTTATGGTCACTGTATCCCAGAGTGACCTATATAAAAACATAATATATATATTTTTTTTTTTCCAGAATGATATTGAGAAAGTGGTTTTCATTTTTGAGGACAATCCATCATTTCAGTAGTGAATCACACACACGTTTTGATTGCTTCTATAAGATTGATCCTGCAACCTTGATTTACTGTCACAAACGACCACAAAGACACAAAGCAGACAGGACAAGGAGGTGTGTCCTTACTTATCGCTAATGTTTCTAATTGTCAGTTATCACAGTTGTCAAATATTGTTCTGCACTAATCTTAAGTTGTTTGATGACTGGTCTCATATCATCATGATGTCTGGTCTCATATCATCATGCCAAAGAGCCTCATTAGACAGAAATCTTCTGAAAGGGAAAAATGCAAGCGGAAAAGTACTTTTTTGAAAGTTTTTGAAAGCACAACTGTAAAACCTTTGTAAAGTTGTTTTTTTCTTAACGTGTCTGATAGGTGGTGGGGATTGAACCTACACATTTCTGGTTATGTCAAACCTGATTAAAGCCGAAAACCACTGTTTGTCTTCGAGGGGTGGAAGCTGCCTGGGTCACCCCAGCAACATACCAGCATGTGTTATTACTTCCCTATACAAAATCCATAAGGATTCACACCTTTCAATCCATTACATTTTGCTGTCACCAAACATAGCCAGCGTGAAATAGTGTGAAGCCCATAAACCTCCATGTAGCAAGCATACATTCCACTATAATACGCATTTCTTAGAGAAGCTAGTAATGGGTTTATTGAGGGTTATTATGGGATGTCATGTGTAATGCACCTCGTCCTCGAGACACAAATACAACAACGAAAACATTCTATTCTATTGAGAGCTCAATCTAAAATGAGATATGCACTACTCTATTTGAAATATACATGACTTGAACAGCAGCTGTAACGTCTGGATGTGGCTTTTTGGAAGCAAACCCTCCACATGTTCCCACATTTAGCACCACATCATCAATTCTCGATCAAACTCAGTCAACCCACGTTAACCTATAGGTCAAACCTGAGCTACAACTAAAATAAATAACATACTACCAGTTTTTATGTAGGACATTTTAACGACCATGATGCTTTTAGAAAAGGTCTTCTATAAAAGATTTCATCAGATGCAAACATCAAAAAAGCAGGACCATACACTGCAAAACATCTCCACCCTACATCTCCAGTAAGCAGGACCATACACTGCAAAACATCTCCACCCTACATCTCCAGTAAGCAGGACCATACACTGCAAAACATCTCCACCTTAACAAGTCCTAGCTGTACCATCAGCGGACAGAACCTTCTGTTTGAGTGTGTAGGTCAGAGAGTTTCCTTCGCTCCCACATCACATGACAATATTTGACATGACTCTGTATGACTAAGGTCACAAGTGGTCATTGACACATACACACATTACACACAGTCACTTCTGTTCCTCTGCTTTCAATGAAGTACCATGGGGGGAAGCAGACAATGTGGAATCATCTAAAGCCATAAAAGCAATAAGAAAGTGACAGTATGATTTGTGACCAGGAGGATAAATAAGGAAAAGCATCAGGCGTAGGATGAGATTGAGATACTAATCAGTTTATGACCCATAAGATGCCGGGAAAAGGCCAAGAAAGCAGTTTGGCCGGAGCCGGGATTGACAAGACCGGGCATGATACATGAATTTACAAGAGTGTGAGAAGCCATACTTCATACAATGTTATCAGATAATTAAATCTCAAAACAATTGTGCCACACATCTTCTTATATGTCTGATTGAACATGCGAAATGGAAACTGCCACTCTGACGCACAAAGGGCACGAATAGACACACCGCTTATTCCCTGGAGAGGAGAGATCCCCGCAGCCCAGGATCAGGAACGTCGCCGTTGAGAAGAACAAGAGAAGCAGTTATATTCCCTGCCCAACACGAGGGTCGCAGGTTCGAGCCCCCGTGTTACTTCTGGCTTGGTCGGGGCATCCGTCCGTACAGCCACAACTGGCCGTGTCTGCGGGTGGGAAGCCGTTGTGCGTCCTGGTCGCTGCACATAGTGCTCTGGTCGGTCGGAGCACCTGTTCAGGTCTGGCTGGGGGGGGGGGGAATAGCATGATCCTCCCACGTGCTACGTCCTGCAGGTGAAACTCCTCGCTGTCAGGTGAAAAGAAGCGGCTGGTGACTGCACATGTCGGAGCATGTGCAAGTCGACAACTCTCCCCAGAGGGGCTTTTTTCACAGCCGCCATTTTGTGTCTAAAAGGCAGGGTAAAAACAGATGCAACCAACTCATTAATTAGGGCCCAAACACTGGAACGCCTAAATGGACTGGAAGTTGGAAACCCCAATTAATGTTTTGGTGCACCTGTGTTCCTTCCTTCCTGCCTTCTAGATAGGGGGGGGGGGGGGGTGAGAAAAAAAGGTGATTAAAAAAAAGAGAGAAGCGTTATTGCTCATTTTCAGGAGCATTGCTTACTAATAGCCACCATAACAAAGGAACTGTGGAGGATGATGCACTTTATGGGTTCAAACCATTGTAAAGTTATATTTGCCGTTAAATTGAAATCCTGTAGCCCTGCCATCATAGAGAAGGCATCTGAAATCATAATAAGACACTTTAACAGCTCATCAACTTCACAGTAGCCGCTGGCTCGTAGCCGCTGGCTCGCTCGTGCTGCTCTCTGCTTTACATTTCTGTGGCTTATGGGTCGATGTCGTCCCTCTCCCTGTCAAAACGTCTGAAACCTGAGTGACGTCCCGTGACAGCTATTCAAACATATTCCCTCCATAAGCATCATGTCTCCAGCCTCTCTCCACACCAGGTTATGAAGATGCAGGCAGAAAAGGCATTGCTTTGAAAAGAGGCTTTGGCCCTGGGTGATTGTGCACAGTAATTGTTTTGCACACCCTCGGGCGAGTCATCAGTGTAGCTGCCACATCATCACCACATGCCGTTCATAATAATCCCATTACTCTCTCAATTGTAGCTTTCCGGACCTGCTCGCTCGCCTATCAAACTTTTTTTTTTTGGCGATTATGCAAAATGCAATATAGCGGGGGTATTTTCAAAACGTGTTGATTGCTTTTGCACTTACTTGCCGGGGCTTGATGATGGTTCTGGGTTTATTATAGCGCTGAGATTTGTGCTTTTTTTTCCCTTCAACTTATTTGATGACTTAAGGCGAGACGACACCGTTGAGCAAGAGTGAAGTCCTGCACAGGCACGTAGGCCTCCTCCCTCCAGAGCCTGTGTGTTCACATGTTCTCAACATATATATGTTATATATATATAATATATATGTTATATATATATATATATATATATATGCACAGGCACGTAGGCCTCCTCCCTCCAGAGCCTGTGTGTTCACATGTTCTCAACATATATATATATAACATATATATATATATGTTATATATATATAACATATATATGTTATATATATATATATGCACAGGCACGTAGGCCTCCTCCCTCCAGAGCCTGTGTGTTCACATGTTCTCAACATATATATATATAACATATATATATATATGTTATATATATATAACATATATATGTTATATATATATAACATATATATGTTATATATATATAACATATATATATATATGTTATATATATATAACATATATATGTTATATATATATAACATATATATGTTATATATATATAATATATATATATATATATTATATATATATATATATATAATATATATATATATATATTATATATATATAATATATATATATATATATTATATATATATATATATATATATATATAATATATATATATATATATTATATATATATATATGCACAGGCACGTAGGCCTCCTCCCTCCAGAGCCTGTGTGTTCACATGTTCTCAACATATATATATATAACATATATATATATATGTTATATATATATAACATATATATGTTATATATATATAACATATATATGTTATATATATATAACATATATATATATGTTATATATATATAACATATATATGTTATATATATATAACATATATATGTTATATATATATAACATATATCTGTTATATATATATATATATGTTATATATATATAACATATATATGTTATATATATATAATATATATATATATATATATGCACAGGCACGTAGGCCTCCTCCCTCCCTCCTGAGCCTGTGTGTTCACATGTTCTCAACATATATATGTTATATATATATAATATATATATATATATATATATATATGCACAGGCACGTAGGCCTCCTCCCTCCCTCCTGAGCCTGTGTGTGTTCACATGTTCTCAACATATATATGTTATATATATATAATATATATATATATATATATATATATGCACAGGCACGTAGGCCTCCTCCCTCCCTCCTGAGCCTGTGTGTGTTCACATGTTCTCAACATATATATGTTATATATATATAATATATATATATATATATATATATATATGCACAGGCACGTAGGCCTCCTCCCTCCCTCCTGAGCCTGTGTGTGTTCACATGTTCTCAACATATATATGTTATATATATATAACATATATATATATATATATGCACAGGCACGTAGGCCTCCTCCCTCCCGAGCCTGTGTGTTCACATGTTCTCAACATATATATATGTATGCAGCTCACGTCCTCCCATGTGGCTCTCGCTGCTCAAACAGAGCTGCCCGTTGTGACTCCTATATATAAGGAGATGTTCTCCCTGCCTTATAGTTTATGTTAGGCTTTGAGTTATGCCACCAACGGAGGCATTTCCATGTCGTAGTGGATGCAGTGCTGTGGTTTGCCAAACCTAAAATTGCACCAAAGGGTCAGTATCGACTAGTGTGGGTTACATGTCACTTTGTAGTATTCGGATTCATTTTCGGTAGTAACTAGTAATGTAACGTATTAGATTCACATTTTTGGACAACATTTTAAAACTTGAATTTTGTTACTTTTATTTTTCCTCTCGTATTGATTCATTTTCGCCGACTCAAAAACGTGAGAAAAAGTGGAAAAACAAAATGTAAATCCTGCAGACATGCTGCTAATTAGAAAAAGCACTCTCTAAGTGGGTTTGATATGAATAGGATTGCCTTACCGTTTGGAAAAACTGTGCAATAGTCTTGCATTGGATTTTAAAACAATGATCAGCAGCACACTTGGCAGGAGATTGACTATGGCAGGTTTATGAAGTGGATTACGGTTCATAAAAAGTTACTTTGCAATGTAACCGCTTAGTTTTGAGTAGGCTAGTAGAGTAACTAATTGCTTTGCTCAACACTGGTATCGACTACACAATAGTACCTATAGGGGGTTTCTGCTGCCTTAGGATAGTCCCTTTATAATCCTTTGTTGGATTTAATTTGATCCAGCTTCATGAGTGCATTCTTCAGCAAAATGTCCCCTGCACCAAACCCTCTGTTGTTACCTTGTTCTCCTCCCAGCACTGATTGTTGTTATCTTTTCTCGTCTTTCAGATCCTGATAAATATCTCTTTCAGCATTCTTCCCTTTCACGACCTGTCAGGGAGACTGAACCATGAAAGTGCAAAGCTGTCAGAAAGGGAGCGTCCACTTTTTGTTTTTCTCACCCGCGGAATTTGCACTGCAGAGATGACTTTTTCATCCCTTCCCTGCACTTGTCCTTCTTTTTTGTTAGGCCTAGGCTACATAACAATTTGACGCTTTGGGACGCTACGTTATCCCATGTTGACAACAGTCACATGCATTCGTCTTCTAAATGTCTTGCACAACTAAGCAGTTGAGACACGCCATCAGATTCCTGTCAGCTTTCCTTTTGTCTGTAGTTTTTCATCAGCAGAACGAGAGCACCGCTCAGGGAAATTGACACTGTCGCTTTTCAAGTCCCCCTCTGGATGTAGTTGCAGGTCATGTGTTCCGAGCACATACCTCGCCATGGGTAAAGATTCTACTCTACTACTAGTGAGGTATAAGCTCCAATAATGCATATCAGACGTTATAACCAAGCCTGAAACGAAGATGTGGAATATGTATGTAGAGATTTCACTGTGACATACTGACAACGGTGTGCATATTTTCAAGAGGTGCCTGGGTTAAACTCTGGAAGATGCCCCCTTGAAGATTACTTGTGGCTCCATTTGGAAAAGGGCCCTGCTATGAAATGACAATGTTATTGTGAATCTAATAAAGCATAAATGTCATAAAGATAATGGATAAGGATCTAAAATGCTCTACAAAACTCATTTCTGCAGAGTTTTGTACATGCGCACATGCTTTCATATTCTTCTAACCGCTCGATAAATCTAGAAATTATACAATGACATGCAAATGAAATATCCAAGGACCCAACCAAAGTCATTTCTTTGTTTAGCAACATGCTTTCCATTTCAATTTGCCAGGAAAGGAAAACATAAGTTTTTATAAGATAAGCAAGCACTCAATCAATAATATGTCTGGATTGTGCCAATCAGTTTATAATCAAACAGCAAGCTTTGGTATTCAGTAATTGAAATTTCCACTTTCGTCCATAAGTTGCAGTGTGTCAGAAAGAGCAGGTTTGAACAGCCTACATAATATAGAGCAGGTTTGAACAGCCTACATAATATAGAGCAGGTTTGAACAGCCTACATAATAAAGAGCAGGTTTGAACAGCCTACATAATAAAGAGCAGGTTTGAACAGCCTACATAATAAAGAGCAGGTTTGAACAGCCTACATAATATAGAGCAGGTTTGAACAGCCTACATAATATAGAGCAGGTTTGAACAGCCTACATAATATAGAGCAGGTTTGAACAGCCTACATAATATAGAGCAGGTTTGAACAGCCTACATAATATAGAGCAGGTTTGAACAGCCTACATAATATAGAGCAGGTTTGAACAGCCTACATAATAAAGAGCAGGTTTGAACAGCCTACATAATATAGAGCAGGTTTGAACAGCCTACATAATAAAGAGCAGGTTTGAACAGCCTACATAATATAGAGCAGGTTTGAACAGCCTACATAATATAGAGCAGGTTTGAACAGCCTACATAATATAGAGCAGGTTTGAACAGCCTACATAATATAGAGCAGGTTTGAACAGCCTACATAATAAAGAGCAGGTTTGAACAGCCTACATAATAAAGAGCAGGTTTGAACAGCCTACATAATAAAGAGCAGGTTTGAACAGCCTACATAATATAGAGCAGGTTTGAACAGCCTACATAATATAGAGCAGGTTTGAACAGCCTACATAATATAGAGCAGGTTTGAACAGCCTACATAATAAAGAGCAGGTTTGAACAGCCTACATAATATAGAGCAGGTTTGAACAGCCTACATAATATAGAGCAGGTTTGAACAGCCTACATAATATAGAGCAGGTTTGAACAGCCTACATAATATAGAGCAGGTTTGAACAGCCTACATAATATAGAGCAGGTTTGAACAGCCTACATAATATAGAGCAGGTTTGAACAGCCTACATAATATAGAGCAGGTTTGAACAGCCTACATAATATAGAGCAGGTTTGAACAGCCTACATAATAAAGAGCAGGTTTGAACAGCCTACATAATATAGAGCAGGTTTGAACAGCCTACATAATATAGAGCAGGTTTGAACAGCCTACATAATATAGAGCAGGTTTGAACAGCCTACATAATATAGAGCAGGTTTGAACAGCCTACATAATATAGTGGAATACTGTGGTAGAAATGCCCTTAAGGCAGGTTGTTTAATTTCTCACAACACAATCCTATTTCACACCTTTTAAATGGTTACAACTGAAATACAAAACGATTTGTGTACATCGTCAATTATATTAAAATGATTTTGAATTAAAAAAAAATTCTTTACCATCTAATGTCTGGCAAAGCACTATTACTAACACACTAAAACAATGTTATATAAAAAAAAAAAACAGCCGACATAATTGTGTGTGTGTGCGCCAATTACTGCTGCCATAGGCAAAAATAATATTCTCTATATCGCTGAATAATGTACAGCTCACATATTGTCATCATCACCATGAACACAGGAGCTTCATTGGTACACATAATAACCCTACAAAGATAATTATAAGTCACTGGCAATAATTATGTTCCCATTCCTTTATTGCTGGCAGCTGGCACAAATCCTCATTTTACGTTTTGATGATTTCACGGATGTGTTCAGAATTCATAAATGCGTTACAATTTGCACACAAAAAAACACCACATTCATCTGGAATTCCTTGTTCTTGATTCACTCACAGATGTGCTACGTATTGTCACTTCCCATTCCGATAAAGATCATATTTTAATGTGGCTATGTTGTGAGCAGTAATGGGATTTTCTTGTTTTGATATTGAACAATGCTGCTGTGCTGGAGAAGCTTTGGGTCTGGGTTCATGTCGCTGGGAGGCTCTCAGGAAGTCTTGTGGTTAAGTAAAGCCGTGTGTCTCTTCCCACAGCACTTCCCTTCTAAGTCCAGCGAGGGAAGCGGCCCGCCTGAAGGGGCGAGGAGGGCTACAATCGACTGTCTGTTTGGGGAGCGTTTGCTAAGCCTGCTGCATAGTGGAGGTGGAGGGACTGGGAGGCGTTCAGCGGGGAGCAAATCTGGAGCAGGAGGACTTCCCTCCCCAGTTTTCCCAGCAGGTAGAAATGGACGGACTAACAGCCCAGTTTGCTTATCCCTCCACCCCGGGCTGCAAGTCCTCCCACACAATCCCTCTCCACGTGGTCCTCCCTGTTGGTCCTCCCTGCGAGGAGCTTTTCAACATGTCGGCTATGAATGTTGTCTTAAGGAACAGTTAGACCGTGTTGCTTTGTACAACCTGTCTGCAGTGCCTTGTTTACATCCTATATATCCCAGCATGAAAGACATGAGGGAGTTTTTGCTTTTCTCCAGTCCAGACTTCATTTTCCTTACAACACTTTCCCCCCGATATGCGTGTTGGACAATGTCTTTCCAGTATGACCCGCTCCTTCCTCTGCTCTGACTCACAGCCATCTGTTTGTGGTAGGTGGTGTGGTGAGGTGTTTATATGGAATTGGCAAAGCAAGGTGTGCCTTTTATTCCTTTGGCTGAGGCTGTGATTCACTTTTACATGCACTTCAGCTGTGAGGCGTCATAGCAAAGTTACGTTTTGCTTATTATTGCCTGCACTTCATATACTGTACCTCCACCAAGGCAACACCACACGTCCTCATACTCAAACGACTGAATAGGTCGATTTCCGCTGACTGCAAAAACGATATACCCTCTCGAGCCGCCGCGGCTCGTGTGGCAGAGTTGTTACTTGCCTATAAACCCAACCAAGTTGTTTTACTTGCCCAAACATAAGCAGGAAACACAGCGCCGTTTCCAACCCAGGAAATGGTGTCAAACCACGGAGACGGTCCCGCTGAACCCGCAGCTCAACTCGTGGCTTGACGTCGACCCTTGACGTGATTAATACGTCTGATGCAAATTTCGCATCGACACGTTTTTCTCCCCTCTTCTTGAACAGATCTTCTTGATGACCTGAAATGAGACTATTGAAGGGTTACGGCTCAAAATAGTTCTTCAAAGAAGGCGGCCATGATAGAATAGCTCATATTAGTCATAGTCATTATTTCATTAGACACACCACTGTCCATTGGTTTGCAACGGGAAACCCAGGACAGCCAAATGAGCTTCCAGTGATGTTTGTTACCACTGCGTTCCCCTGAAGCTCAGCGCAGGAGGGCTCGTCTCTCTTCATTCAATTAATCCATACCCACTATGTTCACCGAGAAAATAATTGCATTTTCATGTTCCATTATTCATAATTTGGGGGCGAGGAAAAAACACACGGGCACTAATCAGGTTCAAAGAAAAGTGATAGAATAAGTGGAGGATCTATTGTCGTCTGGATGAGACGTTACAATAATGAACGCCAAGCCCTAATTATGCACCCTGCGTTTGAGACACCCCGATACCGTCTGCGGGATCAGACACTCAAGTCTTAACTCCCATTGGTCACATGGCACTTATCTCAAAGAGGATTATCATTAACCTCTGGACAAACCGGACAAATTCCCTGCCCAGCTCCCACATTGTCTCCAGCTAATTATCTCCTACTTTAATTGGCTAAATAAATCACTTGCTTTGCCTTAACAACTTTGGTGACGTCTTGAACTAAATTGGCAAAGGATATCGAATCGCGGGGTCATCTGGACATATTGGAGGAACAGCGGGGTTAGGTGAGCAGCGCTGGGACTTTTCGCTCTACGGTTTCTTCCTGTCTATAAGTTTCACGGGCCTAAAGTCAAAGCGGGGCATGTTAGGATTGTGTTTGGAGCTTTGGGAAATACCCGACACCGAGGAGCTGTATGGCTCACTGAGTCACTGTGCTGTGCTCAGCCTACTGTATACACTGTAAAAAAAACACACACAGTCCATCTTAATGAGTCATATTCAGCCTGGTTAAACAGAGGGGAAAACTCCACTTATTTCCATTGCAGTTTCACTTATTTGAGGAATTTTCGGTCAGTATCTTGAAACAAGGAAGAGAAGAAAAAATGCAATCTGAAGCGCTGGCTTGCACACGCGTAACGCAATGCAAATGGTAATTAAATTGAATGGATCTTTCGGCACATGGTGCCTTCTTCAGCTAAAGAAATCACAGCCTCTCAGTGACTATATGATCCCAATGAATGACATCACAGGGCAATCAGAGCAGCCTGCAGCTAGAATATCTAGAGGACATTTATAATCAAGAAAGGCCATTCACATGAATTCACATGAATTCAATAGTATTCCTGGAAAGGAAATATCTTGAAGCAAGCCAGAATAAGCAGAACATGCATAACTACTATCAAGAAAATCACTCTTGATTCTACAAAATTCTTGAAACAAGTTGATTTACATTGGAAACAAGTGACATTATCTAACCACATTGGCAGCTTTTTTTTTTTAATGTATTTTAAGAAAGTTATGATTGTTAGGATGGGCTGCATTTATATAGTGCTTTTATCCAATTACAATGTGCCTACATTCACACATCCATTCATACACCGATGGCGTCAAGCTACCACGCAGGGTGCTGGCACAGCCATCGGGAGCAATTTGGGTTTCAGTATTTTGCCCCAGGGACACTTCCACATGTGGACTGTGGACGACCTCTTTGATCCAAAGCTCGACCTCCTGAACCACAGGACTCAGTAACAGATTGAATGACTTGTTACGATGGAGATGTTTTGCAGTGTATTCCTGTGACGGGCTTTTTAAGCGGAGTCTTTGAAAAGTGCATCCACACCTTTCATTGCTCAAAAGCAATAGAGATGTGATTATACCCAGGCTTAGCTCAAAACCATGTGTGAAAGGCTTGAACCTGGAGGCGTAGTGTTGAGACGTGTAAGAAAGGCTTGAACCTGGAGGTGTAGTGTTGAGACGTGTAAGAAAGGCTTGAACCTGGAGGTGTAGTGTTGAGACGTGTAAGAAAGGCTTGAACCTGGAGGTGTAGTGTTGAGACGTGTAAGTCTGTTAGAACTCAACAATGAGTGCATATCAAGTGGTAAATATGGTGTCAAGCATGCCTGAAATTCCTATAGGGCAGATTGGTGGCATGACTCTTACCCCATATTTCACGGCGATGGTTTAAATGTTCTGTAATAGCCGATAGCGACGATCCGGCACTCAGTGAGAAACGCAACCTGTGGTGCCTCTCTGAAACACCTTGTGAGATGTGTCTCTGAAACACCTTGTGAGATGTGTCCCAGATGAAACCCGCGTTTGGTTTAATAAAGGCAGCGTGTTGTCAGCTCATAACCAGAGAGAGCTTTTCACAACACCAGAGCCGCGGCTTATCCGCGGGGATTTTCCTGCTTTTATGCATCTGCTTAAGATTTCCTTCAAAATGGGATTTCTTTTTGGGTCTCTTTGTGAGTCAGGAAGTCCAATGCTTAGGCGAACAGCATGAGTCTGGTTGTGTGGGAGTAGAGCGTTGGGTCGTAAATTGCTTCTGACACATTCTTTACCAACTATCTCTTTGTGATAGAAACCAATGAATAAAAATCAGGAGCTATTTGTTGTCGGTGTGGGACAGAAGAGGCTCTTTTAATCCATGTAATGGGTTATTGACTTTGACCCCAAGGGGAATATATTTGAAGACATAGCATTCATGATCTTTTTTTTTCTTTACTTACAGCACAGTTCAGGCCATCTAGAACAATCAGAAGACACCTACACCTCTATTTTATCACCTTTCCCCCTCATCTGTTTAGCATTCTGACAGCAGCGCAGTTAAGCCATTTCTTTTCAAAGGAGAAACAAAGTGCTTCTGAGTCTTGTATAATGGCAGTCTGCCTAATGCTACTATAGAGTGCCCATGGGGCCGAACGAAGTGGACTCCCCATTCATTTTGCCATTGACGTTTCATAAAATCCTTATAAAAAGAGTTTTACTTGTGATTCGGCGATATTCATAATCACCAGAGACCAGAGAACATTTCACTCGGTCCAAAACGGGGGGAAAGGCAGACCCCCCCCCCCCCCATGTATTATTATTATTGTTATTATTCTTAGGTTTGATCTGAGTGAAATGTTCTATGCTCTCTTGTGATTCTGAATATAGCTTTGCTTGGTTTTTACAAGTAAAACTGTTTTTATAAGGACTTTACGAAACGTCAATGGGAAAATGAACTCGGACCTTCAGATTTTCTGACCTCCTACTAGAAAAAGTGCACTGGAATGCCACTCAAAGTCGGAGCTCCGACTTGAAAACTCGGGGGGAAAATCTAGCTCGACTAGGCGGGGAATCAGTTGTCTGACCTCACACAACAATGGCCGCAACCAAGGCTAACGTTAGGCTATGCTAGGCTAGGCCAGGGTCGCATGATGTATATACATTTTATATATTTTGAATATGCGAGGAGTAGGGGTGCTCCAAAAAATCGATTCTGAAAGGATCGCGATTCTTAATGCCACGATTCCTGGATCGATTCCAAACTCCCAAGAATCGATTATTCTTTGTATTGTAATTTTTTTTTTTTTTTTTTTTTTACAGTGCACCTGAACGCAACATGCAAGATACCGGCTGAATAAGTGTCCAAATGTTCATGTCATTTGTGTACTGTACTGCCACGGTGCCACCACCTCTTGAACTCTGGTTAATGTATTCCCCCCAAAATCTAGAAATCCTTCTCAAAGTCTTGAGAATCGAGAATCGTTTGAATCGAGAATCGTTGGAATCGAGAATCGATTCAGGAATCGGATCGTGACCCCAGGAATTAGAATCGGATCGTGGCTTAGCCGGATCGGAGCACCCCTAGCGAGGAGGCTGCACCGCTCGCTGTTAAGCTGTCTTGCTACTTGCCAAACAAAAAAAGAGTTTGTCACGGTCCGCCATGTTTCTTGTTTGCGTTTCGCCTTTGTGCACTGGAACGCTTTGAAGGTGGGGGGTGGGACTTTTCTACTGGGAAACGCCCACGTCCCACTTGTCTGGAATGCAGCATTAGGCCGCATGCTGAACCTGGAAGAGGGCGTGACTTCGGCACTAAGTCACCGCCGCCACCACCACTACTACTACTATTACTAATATCACTGCTATTATTACTAAAAGTAAGTTCAGAGAATAATCTTAACACAACAATAACAAACTATTACAACCCATATATTTGTCATTACAGAAGAAGCTCCATGCCAAGAATATCAGATGACAGGAGACGAGGCCAAGCAGCCTTCCAGAGATGCGTTTATTTCTGAAAGATTGCTGTAAATGAGAGCGTTATTGGCAGAAGGATTGTAGGCGTCTTTGAGCATAACATAACATGAAGGCATGCCATTCTAAATATAATATGCAAACGATGAGGGGGGGGGGAATCCTTTTTTGTGAGGAATCTAAAATTATTCTGACAGTCTGTCGAACCAAGACGCAGAAATTCAAATTGAGACTCGTGATGTTGGTACATGCTGCCCACAGCCAAATGAGAGTAGGTCCATATGGAAAATCACCTGTGGACCGCCATTAGCCAGCTATTTTCTGGAGTTGAATAGCATTTATGATTATGTTGATTGCCACAGTCACAACCGTGTCAAAGTTTGTTTTAATTATACAAAACAGGTGTTGCCAAGCAAGAGACAGATAACAGAATCATCAAGCACATTTGCAAAACAATGAACAGAATGCGACAGATTTGTCCGTCATTTAAAAAGCCTTTGCATAATTAGGCTCCTGTTGAATAATTCTCCATAATTACACATGCACTAATGCTCACCAAGAATAGAAGATTGTTCAGAGAAGAAGTAGATTTTCTGTAATTGCTGTCCATTCTTTTTAACCTCCGATTTGAAAGGCCAAGTGTATTTAAATCTACATTGTGTTTTGAAATTCTCATTTTGGACGTGACATTTGTTGAACAAAATGCAGGAAGTGATATCAAATCAAGCTAACGACAAAAAGAACCCATTCACACCAACCCAACGTGAAATAAGCTATTATAATATATAATATGCTGTTATTCAGCAGCATCTTGCATGGAGCACTCCAACATTTGTGATTTTCTTTTTCTTTTGATTTGAATTGAAGGTTCAGTTTTTAGTGTTTAATGGATTAAAATGTTTGACCTTAGAGTCCATGACGGCCACATTTAGTGATGTACTTTTAAAAAGCATGAACATCCATTTGAACAGAAGACTTTGCAAAGTGTACTTCTTTGTTATTGCAGTGTAAGTTTTTATGTATTTATCTTAGTGCAGCAACGCGCTAAAAGGTAATTAAATGGTTATTTTCCTTGTCAAGGTAAAAGATGTCTCGGGGTCCATTTGCCCAGAAGAACCTGCTTAAGCCGTGGTCAAGCTCCAGTCAGTTCTTGGCAGCCGCACAGGGCCCAGAAGCTTTGGCCGAGGTGTTTTGAGTGCCGGCATTGTCAGTTTGTGATTGGTGTCTGGGAGAGGTAGGAGAGGTAGAGGCAGACTCTCACTCTCTCTTGCAGGCCGTGCCAACACCTGAAGGTAAACACCGTACAGGAGGGCAGCGGGGTCAGAGCTGCGTCTGGACCGCAGCCTCTCCCCACAGACCCGGGCTGTCAGAGCCGCGGAGCTGGCCTGTCTGCGGCGCTGAGAGGGGCTGAGGCCCCCGGCGCACCTGGGCTGACACCACGTCAAGCGCCGGGGCAGGGACTGTCACGGAGAGGGGCTGCCCGGCCCGCCTGCTCCATCCCGGGCTGGGTTTAGCATGCAGAACCCGTGCAGCAGGGCTCATGTTCTGGACGGCCCGGCAGTCAAAGGCCGGCGGCGGATTTGCAGGGCTAAATGGCTGCATGGCCAAATGAACCTATAATCCCCTCGTAAACGTTCACAATTTATGGGCGAGGAAAGGAGACAGGAGGCCCCTGGTGGCTCGCAGGGTGGTGCCCGGGTCTATCAAGGTTGGGGACAAGCGGAACACTATCATCAGCAATCTCATCTGGAGCTCTGCAGGTGATCCTCACACACACTCTCTCTCACACACACACACACACACACACACACACACACACACACACACACACACACACACACACACACACACACAGTGCTGTGGAAGCATGCAGGGCTGCTATGGCAGCCCAGAGAAACAAAATACTGTCAAAAATATAAATACACTGTCAAAAATATAAATACACTGTCAAAATACAAAATACACTGTCAAAAATATAAATACACTGTCAAAAATATAAATACACTGTCAAAAATATAAATACTGTCAAAAATATAAATACACTGTCAAAATACAAAATACACTGTCAAAAATATAAATACACTGTCAAAAATATAAATACACTGTCAAAATACAAAATACACTGTCAAAAATATAAATACACTGCCAAAATATAAATACACTGTCAAAAATAAAACAGTCACCATCAGAGTTACGGCAATCCATGAAAAACAGATGAGTGAATTGTGCTGCTGCACACAGCCTGAATAGTCCCACATACGTCGTCAGTGGAAGAGATCTCATGTTTTCTCTCAGCTATATTCACACTACATCAGTTGCTAACATGAGTTTTCAGTCTTCAGCGTAGATCCTCTTGCCACTGCTTCACTATACATGCAGTCTGACGTGCCTGGAACAAGATGTTATTTAACACTTCCCCAGCCTGGTGTTCATCATTCACACTTCATATTTGATATGTTCATAATATGCTAATTCTGAACTGAAAACCATAACCATTTTGCCCTCAGAAATAATTCATTCGTGAGTGACTTTCATATCTCTGAAGCGAATCTAAAGCAGCGCTGTCTTGTCTCTACTCTATCACTTCAAAACATCTACATCCCCAAAATAATTATGTTTACTTTCCCGTGTGAAATTACATTAACCATGGGACCAGCACGCAAAATAAAAGTGTTTTTTTTCCTGGGACCAAAGAAAGATACCAGACATGAATTGGGGCGGTGGTAACCTAGATATTAGAGGAGCGAGCTGGTAACCCGTGGTTTAAATCCTGGACCACCTGCGAACATCTGGGCCGCTTAAAGAGAAAGCTCTAGAAGTGCTGTGAGTGCTTTTGAGCCAGGCAGTTAAGCCCCAGCTGCTGCAGCTGCCAGGTGGGAAGAGTCTTACTGTCAGGCACTAAGTTGTTTGCATTCTCTTAATCCGACTACATCACTTGTAGCTTCATCATCTTCATCATAGTAGTGTTGTTGTCATCAAATAGTGTTTGGACAGGAGCCATGAGTTTGATGCAGTTTCAGATGGAAGTTGGGAATTCCCAACTTGCGGACTATATTACCAGCCCCGGGCGATCCAGTGGTCCAGCTTTGAAAAATCTGAGAAGAAACATGACTTTGTCAAATGCTGTTCCCATGCAACAGCTAACGTTTTATCAATTATGTTTTCGCAATGTAGACACGCGCAGGTAAACACATTGTCGCTGTCAAATGAAGCCCTGTATCTCCAAAATATCAACATTTCCAGGAAGTAAGAAAAACAGACTTGTGTTTGTTTGATCACGTTTGATCACGATGCATTTTTGACTTTATCCCGTGGATTTTCTTGTGGTTTCATAAGCCCAACCCTCTGAGGAGTCAGTGTGTAATCCTTCAACTGAAATGAACGTTTAAATCAGCCAAATTGGAGTAGCATTTACAGCCTATGCTGCAAACTGTAACTTGGAAAACTAATGTTGCCTTGAGTTTCCGACTTGGAATTCCAGCTTGAAGGGCTGTTCATTCTGAATCTTCTACTCCGACGCCCCCCCCCCCCCCCCCCCCCGGCCCGTCTATACAGTCCCAGACTCAATTACCTGACCCGTGGCCCTCACTAGCGCGCTGAAAATGGGAACCCAATTACAATTTGCCCTTGTGTTGTTCGACCTTGCAGCAGAGACTGAGGATGGGGGCGGGGCTATTGATTATGCTTGTGAATCCACAGCGTCGCCACCTAGAGACTTACAAAGGAAGACTTACATCCTCAGGATTGGGGATCCCTTCATGTGTGTAAAACAGCTGTTTCCAAACTTTTTTTGACCCCTAAACTGACACAAATTAGACCACGGAGTCACGGACCCCCATTTGCTAAGATTTTGTCCCAGGGTCCCCCATCTGAGAAGATGTTTGCTTTCAGATGTTTTATTAGAGAAAGTGTATGAAACCCATCACCAAAACAGTCATACTTTGAGTTACTTATGGATGGGATTATAGTGAAACGTTTTAGTTGGGGGGCCCCTGGAACCCCCTCAAGGACCCCTGGGGGTCCCCGGACCCCACTTTGAGAACCACCGGGGAGTAACGCCTTTGATGCCTGAGACTGATGGCACTAAAACCAAGCAAACTGCAGGTTCAAAGACTACGACAATCATTTTGAGGTTTAGCGCTCTAACTTCTCCACCGCAACCAAGGCCATTTAGGAGGTTTACGTGTGTGTGTGTGTGTGTGTGTGTGTGTGTGTGTGTGCGTGTGCGTGTGCGTGCATGTGCCTCTGTGTGTAGGCTGTGTGTGTGTGTGTGTGAAGCAGACAGTTTCCCATACCCAGCTGGCTGAGCAAGCTTGGTCGGAGGGAGATTAGGTTGCTTGTGTATGGGCTTTAAAGTAGGGGACAGGACAAGCACCTCAGGCTGACCTTTTCACATCCCTAGTGGACCAATTGTCCTGCAAATCACCAACATGGCGAGGAGCATGTTTGAGCAAGAGCTTAACGGCTCAGAAGGTCCGCAGGACGCCACTTGATGACTTATTAGAAACAGAACAAGGAGGAGAGAATGGAAGAGCTTTGCTCCGTCCCACCCTCAATACGGCTGCAGATGTCTCCCGGCTCGGCCCGTTGCCATGGTATTTGATTAGTTTGTCATGTCGTCATGCAGATTTGTGGGAACGTTGACAGCTAAACTGTGTAAACGGGACAATCAATTGTCCAGAATAGAGCTTGGTGGTTTTGAGAGGACCACACCATGCTGCTTCCTCGGGCAGGTGATGAGACAGATGAGAGGACCACACCATGCTGCTTCCTCGGGCAGGTGATGAGACAGATGAGAGGACCACACCATGCTGCTTCCTTGGGCAGGTGATGGGACAGATGCCGTTTGAACTCGGGACCCGAGACGCTGGAAAACGCCAGTCTCTGTCCTCTAACAAAAGAAATGTGTTGTGGTTCGTTAGAAGATAATCTGAAGCAGCTTCAGGAAACCACCACAAAACATACGTGTTTATGGCCAGATATGGATGTTGATATCTGATTGCCAGCTTGGAAAGCCTACCATAACAAAATGAATGGGTGCAAAACACGGTCTGTAACTCATGTTCAGCTGTTTCATCATGTTTTCCTTAACTCCTATGAGCACCAGAGAAGAGCGCAGACAAGTCCAGCATGCTCAGCTAAAGTTACAGGTCCTGGGATTAGATTTGTTTCAACCCCCCCGGCCCAAACCATCATCTCTAAACCTCTTGGGATGACAGGTTGTTACCAAATCTCTCTGTAATAAACAAGCTACTTGTGAGTCCATGTGTCTTTTGTTTACCAGCCCTCGTTCACTTCTAATTGAGCAGTGTGAGCCTAAACGAGCCAACAGCAAAATCCCAACAAAGTGAACTTCTTCACTAAAGGCACGGATACACTAGTACAGATCACTGTCCTGTTCAGATTACTGTCCTGTTCAGATCACTGTCCTGTTTAGATCTCTGTCCTGTTCAGATTACTGTCCTGTTCAGATTACTGTCCTGTTCAGATCACTGTCCTGTTCAGATCACTGTCCTGTTCAGATCACTGTCCTGTTCAGATCACTGTCCTGTTCAGATCTCTGTCCTGTTCAGATCACTGTCCTGTTCAGATCACTGTCCTGTTCAGATCACTGTCCTGTTCAGATCTCTGTCCTGTTCAGATTACTGTCCTGTTCAGATCACTGTCCTGTTCAGATCTCTGTCCTGTTCAGATCACTGTCCTGTTCAGATCTCTGTCCTGTTCAGATCACTGTCCTGTTCAGATTTCTGTCCTGTTCAGATCTCTGTCCTGTTCAGATCTCTGTCCTGTTCAGATTACTGTCCTGTTCAGATCTCTGTCCTGTTCAGATCACTGTCCTGTTCAGATCTCTGTCCTGTTCAGATTACTGTCCTGTTCAGATCTCTGTCCTGTTCAGATCTCTGTCCTGTTCAGATCTCTGTCCTGTTCAGATCTCTGTCCTGTTCAGATCTCTGTCCTGTTCAGATTACTGTCCTGTTCAGATTACTGTCCTGTTCAGATCACTGTCCTGTTCAGATTACTGTCCTGTTCAGATCGCTGTCCTGTTCAGATTACTGTCCTGTTCAGATGACTGTCCTGTTCAGATGACTGTCCTGTTCAGATCTCTGTCCTGTTCAGATCACTGTCCTGTTCAGATCACTGTCCTGTTCAGATGACACCACGTCCTGTCTTGTAATTGGGAGTCTTGAAGTCATTGTGGTTTCTATGTGACTGAGCGGCGCCGGTGACATGATCACATGACAAGATATTTCACCAGGAGGAATCGCCGGCGATGGGGCTTCCCCCAAAGACTGTAGTTACATTATATAACTTACATTAGGTTATGTTAGTAATAACCAGGACAGACGAAACTCTCCAGTGGAGACAGAATTAAACGTTTAGCTTTTGAAATATTTGATTTGAGACAGACAGGGAGCGGCTGCAGATGACAGCAGACATCACCCCGGCCGTGTCTGCCTCACCCGTGTCCTGCGCTCTCATTGGCTGTAGCATGTTGATGGCTCCCCCGACACGCCCAGATATTTAGCCTCCTGTCTGTCGAGCCTCTGTGACTCATCAGCTACAGTAGCTCCCTGCTTGTGTCTGTGGACAGTTGACTCATACTGTAGCAATCTAGCGCCGATTCACAAGTGCTGAGCCAACGACGATTTGCCTCTGATCTGGGGGGGGGGGGGGGGGGGCGGGGGGGTTTGGCGATCTCCAAAAAACTGTCGCAGAGTGGGACATCATGCTGTCGCCACGTAATCTGAACTCGCTTTAAGGAGACTGAACTGGAGGTGTGATCACACCCTTGGAGATGAGTGACTGTTGGAGACACACAGAATACAGACCTGCTGGAAACAGACAATTACTGAGGAAACTGACATCTGCACGCACACCGAGATACTCCGGCTCATCAGCTCCATCGGATCCAAGACCCACTGCTCGTCACAGCGGCCGTCCTGCTTCTTCTGCTGCCTAACGAGAAGGCCCTGAACACACCCGCTCGTCAGTCTGCTGTGTGCTGCGTAACGAGCAGGCCCTGAACACACCCGCTCGTCAGTCTGCTGTGTGCTGTGGAACGAGAAGGCCCTGAACACACCCGCTCGTCAGTCTGCTGTGTGCTGTGGAACGAGCAGGCCCTGAACACACCCGCTCGTCAGTCCACACATCACCACTTACTTACAGACTCAACTGCCCTGCTGCACGTTGCATTTGAAAGCCTCTCCGTAGGTGTCAGCATCATCAGGGCAGCTAGACGACGCGCCTCTGCTGGAGGTGCTGGAGCCTCTGCTGGAGGTGCTGGAGCCTCTGCTGGAGGTGCTGGAACCTCTGCTGGAGGTGCTGGACCGCTTGGCAGCAGATGAAAAGTCATTTTCATTTCCCCCTGCAGTCGAGAGATTAATTAAGATGCATGCAAACCGCGGCTGTTTCTCGTCATAATTTATCCATAACTCCAGATAGGAAATCATCATAATAATCCTGCTTTTAGAGGGTGTATTTTTGAAACATTCATGATGGATTAATTAAAAGGGTGTTTGTGTCTTCTTTCAAAGCCCAAGGGGCTCTTGTGCACTTTGGCCGAACCCAAAGAAATTCCCAATAATGAGATTTTCTTGCAGCATTTGAGATCAGTGTGTGTGTGTGTGTGTGCGTGCGTGTGCGTGTGTGCGTGCACGTGTGCGTGCGCTATGTGTTTGTTTGTTTTTTGCATGTGGGTGGGTGAGTGGGTGTGTGTGCATGTGTGTGCGTGCGTGTGCGTGTGTCTGCATGCATGCGTGTGCGTGCGCATGTGCGTGCGCGTGTGTGTGTGTGTGTGTGCGCGTGTGTGTGCGTGTGCGTGTGTGTGTGTGTGCGTGCTATATGTGTTTGGGTATTTTTGCATGTGGGTGGGTGAGTGGGTGTGTGTGCATGTGTGTGTGTGTGTGTGTGTGTGCGTGTGCGTGTGTGTGTCTGCATGCATGCGTGTGCGTGCGCATGTGCGTGTGTGTGCATGTGCGTGCGCGTGTGTGTGTGTGTATGTGCTATATGTGTTTGGGTATTTTTGCATGTGGGTGGGTGAGTGGGTGGCTGTCCTTGTTTGAAGTTGGGCTCAACCCAACAATTAAAGAAACAAACAACCTCTCCATATGGGGGCCATGCTGCTGATGAAACAAAGTGATGGTGTTTAACCAAGTCTTTGAGATCTGAGGACGGTTGAAAGTCGACGTGTGGCGACTGTGGTGAGAAGAAAGCCGGACAGAGCGGACAGAGAGCACCAGTTCAAAAAAGACAAACAAATAGAACAACCTCTGCACACGTTCCTGCAGTCCATGGAGATGAGAGCCACCACAGCCCACACAGCATAAACAGCTTTAACTTCAATGTCTGGATAAGCTTCTCACAATCACTCCTTAGATAAATATGCTGCATATTCACAATATACTCAGAGAAATCACAGTGAGGAAGCAGAGCTCAGAACGTGCAGGTGACCGAGGAAGCAGCTTTATACGACAGACAAATCAAAGTGAGGCTTGGGGGCGCGTGCTTTTGCGTTTGGGCTGTGTAGTTAGGTTGAGGGCTGTGTAGTTAGGTTGAGGGCGCAGAGTCTTTGCTGCACCAGCTGCACGTCTCAGCACCTCCAGTTGGTGGTAGGTGGTGGAGGAGGAGGATGGCCCCGACGGGCTGTTGGTTAGTGTAAAGCATCTGTTGTGTTTGTCAGAGAGAGAGATGCCCGGGGCAACACAGCGCTCTGCAGCATGGCAGCAGGTCGCCTCTGCAGGCCTGAGAGAGAGAGGGAGTGTGGGGGAGCGGCTAAGAGGGTAGAGAGAGAGAGAGAGAGAGGGAGTGTGGGGGAGCGGCTAAGAGGGCAGAGAGAGAGAGAGGGAGGGAGTGTGGGGGAGCGGCTAAGAGGGCAGAGAGAGAGAGAGAGAGGGAGTGTGGGGGAGCGGCTAAGAGGGCAGAGAGAGAGAGAGAGAGAGGGAGTGTGGGGGAGCGGCTAAGAGGGCAGAGAGAGAGAGAGAGAGGGAGTGTGGGGGAGCGGCTAAGAGGGCAGAGAGAGAGAGAGAGAGTGTGGGGGAGCGGCTAAGAGGGCAGAGAGAGAGAGAGGGAGTGTGGGGGAGCGGCTAAGAGGGCAGAGAGAGAGAGAGGGAGTGTGGGGGAGCGGCTAAGAGGGTAGAGAGAGAGAGAGAGAGAGTGTGGGGGAGCGGCTAAGAGGGCAGAGAGAGAGACAGAGGGAGAGTGTGGGGGAGCGGCTAAGAGGGCAGAGAGAGAGACAGAGGGAGTGTGGGGGAGCGGCTAAGAGGGTAGAGAGAGAGAGGGAGTGTGGGGGAGCGGCTAAGAGGGCAGAGAGAGAGAGGGAGTGTGGGGGAGCGGCTAAGAGGGTAGAGAGAGAGATGGAGTGTGGGGGAGCGGCTAAGAGGGCAGAGAGAGAGAGGGAGGGAGTGTGGGGGAGCGGCTAAGAGGGTAGAGAGAGAGAGAGAGGGAGTGTGGGGGAGCGGCTAAGAGGGTAGAGAGAGAGATGGAGTGTGGGGGAGCGGCTAAGAGGGCAGAGAGAGAGAGGGAGGGAGTGTGGGGGAGCGGCTAAGAGGGTAGAGAGAGAGATGGAGTGTGGGGGAGCGGCTAAGAGGGTAGAGAGAGAGAGAGAGGGAGTGTGGGGGAGCGGCTAAGAGGGTAGAGAGAGAGATGGAGTGTGGGGGAGCGGCTAAGAGGGTAGAGAGAGAGAGGGAGTGTGGGGGAGCGGCTAAGAGGGCAGAGAGAGAGACAGAGGGAGAGTGTGGGGGAGCGGCTAAGAGGGCAGAGAGAGAGACAGAGGGAGTGTGGGGGAAGGCTAAGAGGGTAGAGAGAGAGAGAGGGAGTGTGGGGGAGCGGCTAAGAGGGCAGAGAGAGAGAGAGGGAGTGTGGGGGAGCGGCTAAGAGGGCAGAGAGAGAGAGAGAGGGAGTGTGGGGGAGCGGCTAAGAGGGTAGAGAGAGAGAGAGGGAGTGTGGGGGAGCGGCTAAGAGGGTAGAGAGAGAGACAGAGGGAGAGTGTGGGGGAGCAGCTAAGAGGGCAGAGAGAGAGAGGGAGTGTGGCGGAGCGGCTAAGAGGGTAGAGAGAGAGAGAGAGGGAGTGTGGGGGAGCGGCTAAGAGGGCAGAGAGAGAGAGAGAGGGAGTGTGGGGGTGCGGCTAAGAGGACAGAGAGAGAGAGAGAGTGTGGGGGATAGGGATGGGCATCGAATTTCGAATTTTCGAATAATCGTTGTTATTATCAAGGTCGACTTTTATTATTGAAATTCGAAATTCGAAAAAAATTTTTTTTTTTTTTTTTTAGTGAAATGTTGCATTGTCTCCCCTGATTCTAAGTATAGTCAAATCGCTTGGTTTGAGCAAGTAAAACAATTTTTATAAGCATTTTAAGCAAGGTTTATGGAAAAATGAATGGCGGATGAAATCCCATGAAGAGGGAGAGGGGGTGACTTTGGCACCCCTTTGGCACTCAGACCTGAGCCTATTAAATATTTAATGAACCACTCATGATTGTCAAAACTGTTTTTTATTTTCGAAAATGTCAATGTCATGTAACATGTTCTTTACTTCAGTGGTGCAATGCTTGTTTGAGCTAAAAATCCATAGCAGAAGCTTTTTATATTAATTAATAAAGCCGTAGACTTAGAATCAGGGGAGACAATGCAACATTTCACTCACAAAAAAAAAAAAAAAAAAAAAAATTACATTTTTAATTTTTTTTACATTTTTATTTTCGAATTAAATTCGAATTTGGCCAGCGAATTTCGAATAGTGTTTTTGCTAGAAATGCCCATCCCTAGTGGGGGAGCGGCTAAGAGGGTAGAGAGAGAGAGGGAGGGAGTGTGGGGGAGCGGCTAAGAGGGCAGAGAGAGAGAGAGAGGGAGGGAGTGTGGGGGAGCGGCTAAGAGGGCAGAGAGAGAGAGAGAGGGAGTGTGGGGGAGCGGCTAAGAGGGCAGAGAGAGAGAGAGAGGGAGGGAGGGAGTGTGGGGGAGCGGCTAAGAGGGCAAAGAGAGAGAGAGAGAGAGAGGGAGTGTGGGGGAGCGGCTAAGAGGGCAGAGAGAGAGAGGGAGTGTGGGGGAGCGGCTAAGAGGGCAGAGAGAGAGAGAGAGAGGGAGTGTGGGGGAGCGGCTAAGAGGGTAGAGAGAGAGAGAGAGTGTGGGGGAGCGGCTAAGAGGGCAGAGAGAGAGAGAGGGAGTGTGGGGGAGTGGTTAAGAGGGCAGAGAGAGAGAGGGAGGGAGTGTGGGGGAGCGGCTAAGAGGGCAGAGAGAGAGAGAGGGAGTGTGGGGGAGTGGCTAAGAGGGCAGAGAGAGAGAGAGAGAGGGAGTGTGGGGGAGCGGCTAAGAGGGTAGAGAGAGAGAGAGAGAGGGAGTGTGGGGGAGCAGGTAAGAGGGCAGAGAGAGAGAGAGAGAGAGGGAGTGTGGGGGAGTGGCTAAGAGGGTAGAGAGAGAGAGAGGGAGTGTGGGGGAGTGGCTAAGAGGGTAGAGAGAGAGAGAGGGAGTGTGGGGGAGCGGCTAAGAGGGCAGAGAGAGAGAGGGAGGGAGTGTGGGGGAGCGGCTAAGAGGGTAGAGAGAGAGAGGGAGGGAGTGTGGGGGAGTGGCTAAGAGGGCAGAGAGAGAGAGAGGGAGTGTGGGGGAGCGGCTAAGAGGGTAGAGAGAGAGAGGGAGGGAGTGTGGGGGAGCAGCTAAGAGGGCAGAGAGAGAGAGAGGGAGTGTGGGGGAGCGGCTAAGAGGGCAGAGAGAGAGAGAGAGAGAGAGGGAGTGTGGGGGAGTGGCTAAGAGGGTAGAGAGAGAGAGGGAGTGTGGGGGAGCTGCTAAGAGGGTAGAGAGAGAGAGAGAGAGAGGGAGAGTGTGGGGGAGTGGCTAAGAGGGTAGAGAGAGAGAGGGAGTGTGGGGGAGCTGCTAAGAGGGTTGAGAGAGAGAGAGAGGGAGTGTGGGGGAGCGGCTAAGAGGGCAGAGAGAGAGACAGAGGGAGTGTGGGGGAGCGGCTAAGAGGGTAGAGAGAGAGAGAGAGGGAGTGTGGGAGAGTGGCTAAGAGGGTAGAGAGAGAGAGAGAGGGAGTGTGGGAGAGTGGCTAAGAGGGTAGAGAGAGAGAGAGAGGGAGTGTGGGGGAGCGGATAAGAGGGTAGAGAGAGAGAGAGGGAGGGAGAGTGTGGGGGAGCGGCTAAGAGGGTAGAGAGAGAGAGAGGGAGTGTGGGGGAGCGGCTAAGAGGGCAGAGAGAGAGAGGGAGGGAGTGTGTGGGGGAGCGGCTAAGAGGGCAGAGAGAGAGAGAGGGAGGGAGTGTGGGGGAGTGGCTAAGAGGGTAGAGAGAGAGAGAGGGAGTGTGGGGGAGTGGCTAAGAGGGCAAAGAGAGAGAGAGAGGGAGTGTGGGGGAGCGGCTAAGAGGGCAAAGAGAGAGAGAGAGGGAGTGTGGGGGAGCGGCTAAGAGGACAGAGAGAGAGAGAGAGGGAGTGTGGGGGAGCGGCTAAGAGGGTAGAGAGAGAGAGAGGGAGTGTGGGGGAGCAGCTAAGAGGGTAGAGAGAGAGAGGGAGGGAGTGTGGGGGAGCAGCTAAGAGGGCAGAGAGAGAGAGAGGGAGTGTGGGGGAGCGACTAAGAGGGTAGAGAGAGAGAGAGAGGGAGTGTGGGGGAGCGGCTAAGAGGGCAGAGAGAGAGAGAGAGGGAGTGTGGGGGAGCGGCTAAGAGGGTAGAGAGAGAGAGAGAGGGAGTGTGGGGGAGCGGCTAAGAGGGTAGAGAGAGAGAGAGAGGGAGTGTGGGGGAGCGGCTAAGAGGGCAGAGAGAGAGAGAGGGAGTGTGGGGGAGCGGCTAAGAGGGCAGAGAGAGAGAGAGGGAGTGTGGGGGAGCGACTAAGAGGGCAGAGAGAGAGAGAGAGGGAGTGTGGGGGAGCGGCTAAGAGGGCAGAGAGAGAGAGAGAGAGGGAGTGTGGGGGAGCGGCTAAGAGGGCAGAGAGAGAGAGAGGGAGTGTGGGGGAGCGGCTAAGAGGGTAGAGAGAGAGAGTGTGGGGGAGCGGCTAAGAGGGCAGAGAGAGAGAGAGGGAGTGTGGGGGAGCGGCTAAGAGGGTAGAGAGAGAGAGAGAGTGTGGGGGAGCGGCTAAGAGGGCAGAGAGAGAGAGAGAGAGGGAGTGTGGGGGAGCGGCTAAGAGGGCAGAGAGAGAGAGAGAGGGAGTGTGGGGGAGTGGCTAAGAGAGAGAGAGAGAGAGAGAGAGAGGGAGTGTGGGGGAGTGGCTAAGAGGGCAGAGAGAGGGAAAGTTCACACTAGAGATCATGCACAATATTGGATTTTTTTGCCGATATCTCCGACATGCCGATATTTTCGAACTCTTTTGGATATACCGATATATAGTATGTGCAAACATCAGGTCTCACCTGTAGTGGAGGTAACACATTATTACGCCTGCTCCTATGGTGATGGCCCACTGGCAGATGCAGACATAAATACGATATGCTTTTCAAAATGGACACATTCACTGGGCAAAATGCTATTTTTTTCTTTTTATGTGAAATTTTTCTTTCAAACAAAACGATAAGACTCGTCCTACTTTAACAGGCTTGGATGACGCTCTCCCTGAGACAATGAGACAATCACGACAAATCTGTCCTACAGTCGAGTATTTCCTCAAGCAGGATTGAGGATTTGGGCAGAATTAAAGCATCATTTTATCTGCATTTTCATATCGGCAGAAATGTTCATTTCGGGCTGATGCCAATATTTCATTTGAAAGCGATGACGCGCCGATGTCAGCCTGCATTCCCAAAATAACGCAATTCTGCTGTTTTTCGCTCACATGTGACACAGATCAGTGTGCGCAGCAAAAAGCAGATTTTTTCCCCCACCAATTCCAATCCACACGACAATGGATATGTGCAACTGTACAAAATCACATCCTGAGGCATGTGACCTACATCCTACTTGCATTTTAACGATCACATCAAAATGTGTCAGCGTTGCTATGACAATAATCGTACGCAGTAAATCCGTGACAAATGTCATAAATGTGTGGAGAAGAGTGAGGCACGATTGAAAGAAAGCTAAATGACCAGCGTGATTGTAGTTAGGGAGCTGCCTGAAATTAAGCTGAAACTCAAAAGGCACATGCCCGAACCAATAGGTACTCAAAACAAGTAAATCCCACCGTGGACGAGACATCTTTTGTTATTGTTGCGTTATCTTATTGAGATCGCAATCGGTTGGGTTCATATTGGTATCAGATAGTTACTGTACATCCTAGAATAGAATATGAACAATCATCCAAAAAGAAAAAATATACACACACACAAAATCACATAGGAGTGTGTTATGGAATGTATGTTGAGCATGCAGGCTTGCAGGTAGGCTGGTGTGTGATGTGTGTTAGAGACAAAGAGAGACAGTGAGGAGAGAGAGTGTGAGAACGCCAGAGTGAGAGAGCACACCAGAGGATCATATTGATTGGATGCTGATTGAGTTAGAGATTGGCCAATCTGATTGATTGACTTGTGCACATCATCAGCGTGAGTGATTACGGGCTGAGCTATCATTTAGACTGTCATCTCCATCAGCACTGATGCTGTATTTCACTGGCTGTCATGTGGTTGTATATTCCACCGCAATGGCCAGAATAAAACATTGTCATTTGACATGTCTGACTACCAGAGATTAGAGATGCTGCGATCGAGATTTTTCAATTCCGATCTGATTCCGATATTTTAGCCTCAAAACCGATCCGATTCCGATCAAATTTCGATACCCGATTCGATACCGATTTCGATCCGATACCGATACAGCACATATTTAAGCCTCTATGCTGTCTGATAGCTAGCAGGCAACAAACATTTTTAGGGTTAGGTATGTATGTGTGTGCTTTGGTAATATAGTATGTAAATGATTTAGTTCATCTAATTAATTTGATGTAAAACTAAAACATAACAATCAAATACACACTTCTTTTGTAATGGGTGAACACTGGACACAAATAATTATTGTTTCCTCACACATACACCCCCACTCTGTCTCACACAGGACACATACACACACAGCCCTGTCCGTTTCTCACACACACACACACACACACACACACACAGTTTGTGCATACATTTCCACTGCCAGAATGGAGGAGTCTTTTGTCATTTTCTAATGTTACTTCTCTTCAGTGCAATACGTTTTGATAACGACCTGCTGTACAGCGCCGTTCGCGCAGTCAACTCCGTGTCGTTAACGTTAGTTTAGAGGGGAAAGATAGCTGCTGTTAGCTAGCTAATTAGCCATGTTAGCTGCCTCAGTGGGTAACGTTAGCCTATAGAGAGTATTTATCTGGCGTTTATGTTAGCTACACCTCAAACCTGCGGGTGGAAATGGTTTATGCGATGCGATGTATGTTGAAGCAAGACAACGTTTTAATGTACCTTGAATTGGACAAATTACGACGGGTCGTGCTCACGCAGATCTAAGCCGTGGCCATCCTAGGCTCAACGCGAGACTCATCAGTCATTCGGTTGAGTCTCGCAAAGTTACACACAAAGTTTGTGCATACATTTCCACTGCCAGATTGGAGGAGTCTTTTGTCATTTTCTAATGTTACTTCAGTGCAATACGTTTTGATAACGACCTGCTGTACAGCGCCGTTCGCTCAGTCAACTAACGTGTAGTTAACGTTAGTTAGAGGATAAAGATAGCTGGTGTTAGCTAGCTAATTAGCCATGTTAGCTGCCTCAGTGGGTAACGTTAGCCTATAGAGAGTATTTATCTGACGTTTATGTTAGCTACTCCTCAAACCTGCGGGTGGAAATGGTGTATGCGATGCGATGTATGTTGAAGCAAGACAACGTTTTGGCCCTGGCCATCCTAGGCTCAACGCGCCTCTGTGTGCTGCTGCTGCTGCTGCTGCATGCTGGATAGAAATCCTGGAGCGGAGTCATGGAATGGAGCCTTGGATCGGTCATTTTCGCTGGAATCCGATCCGATCCGATCCATGTTTTTTGGCTGATATCGCGCCGATATCCGATCACATGATCGGATCGCAGCATCTCTACCAGAGATATGTACCATATCAACGTCAGTTTGAAACAAAACGCAGGCAAAACACCTTTCTAAAATGTGGCATTTTTACGTCTGGAATCTCAACGTACATGTTAAACAAAACATTGGTGAATTTGAAAACCTTGCTGCCTTTCCAACATTAAACACAAATAAAATAACCTTGGTTAGGTTTAGGCAACTAAAGCAACTTGTTTAAGGTTAGGGTTATGGTTTGGGTTAGGGTTATGGTTTGGGTCAGGGTTAAAACCCAAACTAAAAACACCACGTGCCTCGCTTGGGATTCAAACTTGTGCTCTCTTGCTTGCAAGACGGGGATGATATAGGTCCTCCAATCCTACCCTCTCACCCTTAGGTGCAGTGATATACAACAGAAGATAGGGCTGGGCGATATGGCCAAAAAAAGTTATCACGATATCGATATTTATCACGATAAATATTTATGAATAATAATGTTCAATTTACAGTTTTAAGATCATCATTCTCCTTAAACCCCACATTTTTTCACTTCCGATCCGATTCCAATACCTGAATTTGGATATCTGCCAATACCGATATTATTCCGATACCAATATCTCTCTTGAATATACAGTATAGGCAAAGATTTGGCCAATTAAAGATTTTTTTAAATATACCTTGCAAAAAGCAGACAAAATTAAGAAAATATACAAGGCAAAGAAGGATACTATTATACATGGGCAAATTACGGCCAGCGCCCGCGCTGGAATTGCAAAAATAAATAAAAAATAAAATAAAAATCCCCCGATTCCGATCCGATTCGTGAATTATGTCAGTATTGGCACCCGAGACCCATATTGGATCGGTCCCATCCCTAATGGTTTATATATTTATTGTCAGAATTGATAGGTGACAAAACAATCTCCTGTTCCAGCACTCGCCCCACCATCTTTTGACGTGACTCCCATGTTGTATTCGTTTGATGTAAACTTGTTTGGGCTCAAATTCATAAGACAGTCTATAACGTTAATATTCACATATCTAGAAACATGATATGCAACGTATTCACTTTCAGAAATGTTCACATTCCACATATATGAGTGGACTCCAGAAAGGGACAATGGTGCCATTAGATTGTGTGTATTCAGAGGATGCAGCAGCGAGGCAGCGTGTCAGAGACGAGCAGGGCAGAGCAGAGCCTGGACCTGAGCCTCTCAGAGCAGAGCCTGGACCTGAGCCTCTCAGAGCAGAGCCTGGACCTGAGCCTCTCAGTGGACGATTGAGACAACGTCAGTGTTGTTCACGCTCCGCTGGCTTCCTGTCTGCTTTCTCACGTCTGCGTCTGTGATTGAGCGTGGCTGGACGGACTGGGGGGAGAGTGTGCATGTCCAGACTGGGGGGAGAGTGTGCATGTCCAGACTGGGGGGAGCGTGTGCATGTCCAGACTGGGGGGAGCGTGTGCATGTCTGGACTGGGGGGAGAGTGTGCATGTCTGGACTGGGGGGAGAGTGTGCATGTCTGGACTGGGGGGAGAGTGTGCATGTCTGGACTGGGGGGAGAGTGTGCATGTCTGGACTGGGGGGAGAGTGTGCATGTCTGGACTGGGGGGAGCGTGTGCATGTCCAGACTGGGGGGAGAGTGTGCATGTCTGGACTGGGGGGAGAGTGTGCATGTCTGGACTGGGGGGAGAGTGTGCATGTCTGGACTGGGGGGAGAGTGTGCATGTCTGGACTGGGGGGAGTGTGTGCATGTCCAGACTGGGGGGAGAGTGTGCATGTCTGGACTGGGGGGAGAGTGTGTATGTCCAGACTGGGGGGAGAGTGTGCATGTCTGGACTGGGGGGAGAGTGTGCATGTCTGGACTGGGGGGAGAGTGTGCATGTCTGGACTGGGGGGAGTGTGTGCATGTCCAGACTGGGGGGAGAGTGTGCATGTCCAGACTGGGGGGAGAGTGTGCATGTCCAGACTGGGGGGAGAGTGTGCATGTCCAGACTGGGGGGAGAGTGTGCATGTCCAGACTGGGGGGAGAGTGTGCATGTCCAGACTGGGGGGAGAGTGTGCATGTCTGGACTGGGGGGAGAGTGTGTATGTCCAGACTGGGGGGAGAGTGTGCATGTCTGGACTGGGGGGAGAGTGTGCATGTCTGGACTGGGGGGAGAGTGTGCATGTCCAGACTGGGGGGAGAGTGTGCATGTCCAGACTGGGGGGAGAGTGTGCATGTCTGGACTGGGGGGAGCGTGTGCATGTCCAGACTGGGGGGAGAGTGTGCATGTCTGGACTGGGGGGAGAGTGTGCATGTCTGGACTGGGGGGAGAGTGTGCATGTCTGGACTGGGGGGAGAGTGTGCATGTCTGGACTGGGGGGAGAGTGTGCATGTCTGGACTGGGGGGAGTGTGTGCATGTCTGGACTGGGGGGAGAGTGTGCATGTCTGGACTGGGGGGAGAGTGTGCATGTCTGGACTGGGGGGAGAGTGTGCATGTCTGGACTGGGGGGAGAGTGTGCATGTCTGGACTGGGGGGAGAGTGTGCATGTCTGGACTGGGGGGAGAGTGTGCATGTCTGGACTGGGGGGAGAGTGTGCATGTCTGGACTGGGGGGAGAGTGTGCATGTCTGGACTGGGGGGAGAGTGTGCATGTCTGGACTGGGGGGAGAGTGTGCATGTCTGGACTGGGGGGAGAGTGTGCATGTCTGGACTGGGGGAGTGTGTGCATGTCTGGACTGGGGGGAGAGTGTGCATGTCTGGACTGGGGGGAGAGTGTGCATGTCTGGACTGGGGGAGTGTGTGCATGTCTGGACTGGGGGGAGTGTGTGCATGTCTGGACTGGGGGGAGAGTGTGCATGTCTGGACTGGGGGGAGAGTGTGCATGTCTGGACTGGGGGGAGAGTGTGCATGTCTGGACTGGGGGAGTGTGTGCATGTCCGGGCCACAGGAAACATGAAAACTCCGTTTGCAGCGAGAGGCACGTTCATATTTCTCACCCGATACCCTTGATCTCCTGTGCAGACGTTTTCACCGTCCCTCTCTCCCCGTCTCGCTGTCCCCTCCAGACCTGCACACCCCCTCCCCCCCCCCCCCCCGGCCCCCCACACCCCCTCCTCCCCCCGGCCCCCCATACCTGCTTACACATGTCAAACTCAGATTCAGGAAGCACATGTTTATGTTGCTTCTAAATCCCTCCGTTCAAACAAGAAAAATATACCGGCATGTCAGCTCCATCTGCCCCCCTCGCCTTGTGCTGTTTCACACTTCTTTTCAATGCGCAGTGGGAGAGAGATACCTCATTAAATGTGCGTTTTTAAACAAACACCCCCTGCAGTTCAAGCTGCAAATCAAAGCTAATTGTCTTCTCAAGGTAAACACTAAATGATGCTCAAATAAGCACGGTGTGACAGCAAAGTGGATCTAATCTGCACCGTGGGGAGAATCCGCATGACTTCCGAAAAATAACAAGAGTGCTCGTGGCAACGTTTGAACGATTCGTTCACGTCTGATGTAATATAATATATATATATATAATAGCTTATTGAAATGTTTAAGATGGCGGCTGCACCTTGGTTTCAGTTCAGAGAAAGAGGGGGGGGGGGGGGGTGATGCCTTCACTATAACCCCCACAGTACGGTAATTGACACGGGACAGCCAATTTACAAGTCTGCATGTTCAGGTCGCTATCAGCGGGGCGGCACTGAACCTGTCTCCCAGTGTGGGCCAAACAGATTTTCTCAGAAAAGAGCCTCCCTCCTCCACTCTTTAACGGCTTTCACTCATCTTTTGGCAGAACACAAGGTGAGAGTGTGAAATCTCATGTAGCATCACTTTATTTCCTATAACCTGAAATTATAACAGTTCATTTTCAGCCAGCAGAACTGTCCAAAAGTATCCTGATCACGTGACCTCACATTCTGTTTTGTTCCAAAAACGTACAAAGTGCACGGGCCAATCAGGGATCTGCCTCGTATTTGACTACGTAACCAGCCAATCAGGGACACCGCTTGCAAAACAGTAGAGTGGACCCCGAAGCAATAAGTGCAGTTATTGCAGAAATAGACTCAATAACAACAATTAAACAAGAGCAAAAATACGCACCAGCAGAGTTTCTCGGCGGAAAACGTTGGATTGGATTAGGCGATGCTGATTGGCTGAAGGAGTTGTTTGTCAAGGCAAGTCGCTGAGATAGCTGTGGACGGGCTGGAGGGCAGACTGATCTGCAGAACAAAAGAGAATGAATGAAACATAGATCGTGTGTGTATCATGTCAGATGTGTCATACAGTACAGGCCTGTGTGTATCATGTCAGATGTGTCATACAGTACAGGCTAGGGCTGTCACTTTTCATTCGAAATTCGAATGCAACTTCGAATGTGGGGGAGGGGTTCGTGTTCGATATGTAAATTGACTGTTCGATTTTTTTATTTTTATTTTATGAACCAAAATTAACCAACTGCTGCTTGCTGGTAATGTTAATCCCATGTCAGAAAAAGTCTCCAGATTTGTCGCGTTAGTCTCTTCTGAGAAAGATTGTCTCCAGGGTCTGAAAAGTTGTCTCGAGTTGGATGCAGCCAAGTTTGTGAGGCAGTGTTGTGACTGTGAGCGTCCAAGCTAACACGTTGGGCTGATGCCCGGTGGCCTGGACTGAAAAAAAAAAAAAAAAAAAAGTTTAATTAACCAAAAAACTTTGAATATATTCGAACGAATTTCGGGCAATTAAAGTTCGTTCGAACTTTATTTTGGGAAAAAGTGACAGCCCTAGTACAGGCCTGTGTGTATCATGTCAGATGTGTCATACAGTACAGGCCTGGAAGCTCTTGCTAACATTTTGCATCACCGACAGGTCGCTCTCCCTTATTTGTCTGATCTGCTCGCCTCTGAACCCTCCTTTCATCACCTGGCAGAGAGACGGCCTTTTCAAAGCTAACCTACTGCTGACTGCTGTTAAAGCAGCGCCGTCTGCCTGCAGATCTGAAGCAGAGTGCAGGCTGTCGCAGAGCTCGGTCAAACCAAACGCCAAGGGTGTAGGCTGTCAAAAGTATCGATAGTATCGAGAAGTATCAATACTGAAAATTAGAATCGGATACAATACTCATTTGCAACAGGTATCGATAGTATCGAAATGTATCAATACTAAAAATTTGAAACGGATACAATACTTATTTGCAACAGCTTCGATACCAGCACTGCTTTCTCTTAGTGAAAAATCACTGATTTTTCTTATCATTGGTGGGTATCTGTTGCTTCGACAAGCTAAACGTGTTCTGATGACGAGAGCAGGGCTAATCTGCTGTCTAAATTCAAAGTTTTATCAGTCAGTAGATGATGGAGAAGTGTGCGTCTGTCCGTCTGTCTAACTTTATTTTTATGCCTCTTGATGTGTCGTCATCTTCCCTTCCCGTGGTATCGAAAATGGTATCGAGTATGGATATTTTCCTGGGTATCGGTATCAAAGTAGAAATGATAGTATCGTGACATCTTAGTGCAAAGTGATGGAATACTGTTGTCATGGCATCAATGAACACGTTACTGACACAGCGTTGGGGTTGGGCTTCAACATGCGTGCTGCTGCACAAGAGTCAATCCAAGATACGTTCAATAGAGCTGTTACAAAGTACAGTATAGAAAAGTATGATTAGTGAATAGGAAGATCCGGGTCCGAGACCTTGCTGTCGTGCCCTTGAGCAAAACATTGAATCCCTTACAACCAGCTCCAGGCTGCGTGCTGCAGCTGACCCTGACCTCTGACCTCTACGTGGAGCTGGCCAAGAGAACTGAGACTTTCCCTGCAGCGATCAATACATGATCACATTGCTGACGCTTAACAGGCAATTACTTTGACTTGATGTGCCTCTATGTCTAACCAGCTTCTGCTAATTAGGTTGTTGTTTTTTACCTCCACCAACGGAGTCGGCCGGGAGGTCATGCATGTTTTCGCTCCGTCTGTTTGTATCTCAAAAAGTTCTGAACAGATTTGCACAAAATATTGTAGAAAAGGAGGTCATGGCCCCCCCCCCCCATCCAAATTAGGCCCTATCTCCCCCCAGCCCAACAGTGACGTTTGTGTTCAGCAAGATAATCTTCACAAATGAGGACCACTTTTATGACTTTTTACGCGTTTTCAGAAAATTTCGTTAAACTCGAACGACCGCACCGCGGATTTATGCCTCCGCCATTAGTTCATTCTTGAGTCCAAATCGCCATTTGAGGCAAATTGGAAGAAATTCCGTCAAGGCACTCCTGAGATGTTGCGTTACAGAGCTTTGCAAATTGGGTTTGTGAGGTCACAGTAACCTTGAACTTTGACCTTTAACCATCAAAATCTAATCAGTTCATCCTTGAGTCCAAGTCGATGTTTGAGGCAAATTTGATGAAACTCCGTCAAGGCGTTCCTCAGATATCGCGTTAACAAGCTTGAAAATGGCGTTCGAGAGGTCACAGTGACCTTGACCTTTGACCACCAAAATCTAATCAGATCATCGTTGAGTCTAAGTGTATGTTTAAGGCAAATTTGATGAAATTCCGTCAAGGTGTTCCTCAGATATCACGTTAACGAACATCGGACGGACGGACGGACGTTAAAACCAAAAACTCATACACTCCTCACACACAGTCACATTAAAACCCCACTCATACACTCCACACAGTCACATTAAAACCCCACTCATACGCTCCTCACAGTCACGTTAAAACCACACTCATACGCTCCTCACAGTCACATTAAAACCACACTCATACGCTCCTCACAGTCACGTTAAAACCACACTCATATGCTCCTCACAGTCACATTAAAACCACACTCATACACTCCTCACACACAGTCACATTAAAACCACACTCCACACACACAGTCACATTAAAACCACACTCATACACTCCTCACACACAGTCACATTAAAACCACACTCCACACACACAGTCACATTAAAACCACACTCATACGCTCCTCACAGTCACATTAAAACCACACTCATACGCTCCTCACAGTCACGTTAAAACCACACTCATACGCTCCTCACAGTCACATTAAAACCACACTCATACGCTCCTCACAGTCACGTTAAAACCACACTCATATGCTCCTCACAGTCACATTAAAACCACACTCATACGCTCCTCACAGTCACGTTAAAACCACACTCATATGCTCCTCACAGTCACATTAAAACCACACTCATACGCTCCTCACAGTCACGTTAAAACCACACTCATATGCTCCTCACAGTCACGTTAAAACCACACTCATATGCTCCTCACAGTCACATTAAAACCACACTCATACGCTCCTCACAGTCACATTAAAACCACACTCATACACTCCTCAGTCACATTAAAACCACACTCATACGCTCCTCACAGTCACATTAAAACCACACTCATACACTCCTCACACACAGTCACATTAAAACCACACTCATACGCTCCTCACAGTCACTTTAAAACCACACTCATACGCTCCTCACAGTCACATTAAAACCACACTCATACATTCCTCACACACAGTCACTTTAAAACCACACTCATACGCTCCTCACAGTCACATTAAAACCACACTCATACGCTCCTCACAGTCACTTTAAAACCACACTCATACGCTCCTCACAGTCACATTAAAACCACACTCATACATTCCTCACACACAGTCACTTTAAAACCACACTCATACGCTCCTCACACACAGTCACATTAAAACCACACTCATACGCTCCTCACAGTCACATTAAAACCACACTCATACATTCCTCACACACAGTCACATTAAAACCACACTCATACGCTCCTCACAGTCACATTAAAACCACACTCATACACTCCTCACAGTCACATTAAAACCACACTCATACACTCCTCACAGTCACATTAAGACCACACTCATACACTCCTCACACACAGTCACATTAAAACCACACTCATACGCTCCTCACAGTCACGTTAAAACCACACTCATACGCTCCTCACAGTCACATTAAAACCACACTCATACGCTCCTCACAGTCACATTAAAACCACACTCATACGCTCCTCACAGTCACATTAAAACCACACTCATACACTCCTCACAGTCACGTTAAAACCACACTCATACACTCCTCAGTCACATTAAAACCACACTCATACGCTCCTCACAGTCACATTAAAACCACACTCATACACTCCTCACAGTCACATTAAAACCACACTCATACGCTCCTCACAGTCACATTAAAACCACACTCATACGCTCCTCACAGTCACATTAAAACCACACTCATACGCTCCTCACAGTCACATTAAAACCACACTCATACACTCCTCAGTCACATTAAAACCACACTCATACACTCCTCAGTCACATTAAAACCACACTCATACACTCCTCACAGTCACATTAAAACCACACTCATACACTCCTCAGTCACATTAAAACCACACTCATACACTCCTCAGTCACATTAAAACCACACTCATACGCTCCTCACAGTCACATTAAAACCACACTCATACACTCCTCACAGTCACATTAAAACCACACTCATACACTCCTCACAGTCACATTAAAACCACACTCATACGCTCCTCAGTCACATTAAAACCACACTCATACACTCCTCAGTCACATTAAAACCACACTCATACACTCCTCAGTCACATTAAAACCACACTCATACACTCCTCAGTCACATTAAAACCACACTCATACACTCCTCACAGTCACATTAAAACCACACTCATACACTCCTCAGTCACATTAAAACCACACTCATACGCTCCTCACAGTCACATTAAAACCACACTCATACACTCCTCACAGTCACATTAAAACCACACTCATACACTCCTCAGTCACATTAAAACCACACTCATACACTCCTCACAGTCACGTTAAAACCACACTCATACGCTCCTCACACACAGTCACATTAAAACCACACTCATACACTCCTCAGTCACATTAAAACCACACTCATACACTCCTCAGTCACATTAAAACCACACTCATACACTCCTCACAGTCACGTTAAAACCACACTCATACACTCCTCACAGTCACATTAAAACCACACTTATACACTCCTCAGTCATGTTAAAACCACACTCATACACTCCTCACAGTCACGTTAAAACCACACTCATACACTCCTCACAGTCACGTTAAGACCACACTCATACACTCCTCAGTCACGTTAAAACCATTCCAGCAAAACGACGGGCGCAGAGGAAAAGGCTGACTTTTGTCTGTTGTCACCAAAGGGAGTCCCTAACCCTAACCCTCACTGTAGGGTTTGATTTCAGCCTGATAGGTGATCCTCCTGAGGCACGCAATTAATATTTCAATGGATAGGTTGGAAAGGCTTTGAGCAAAGTGAAGACGCACAACAATAGAAGCAATTTATACGTGCAAAACGAAACTATTCAAAAACTGGGGATCATAAGTCATCTCTGGGCAATTGAAAGGGCTCAAAACATTCAATTAAAAATGTGCCTCTTTATCCTGTCCCGCTGTCCGCCATATCTGTTGCCCTTTGTGAACCAGCCACGTTCATATCAGTTACTCAGATGTGAAGTGAGGTTGCATGTCGCCGCAGCACGGGGGGCAACCCAATCACCAGAATAATGTCGGCAGAATACGTTTTTGGAATTTAAATGAACATTTCTGAATGAAAAATATGTTGCATAGCACGTTTGTAGATATGTGGATGTTAACGTTACATGTCATAGAGTCTACATTACATTACATTACGTCATTTGGCAGACGCTTTTATCCAAAGCGACTTACAATAACACATTTTTTGTCAGCAATAGAACAATCAACTATGGAGCACAGTCTGTGACAACTACAACTTCTGAAGGAACAGTGGTACAAGTTTAGGTTAGTGGTACAAGGTTGGTTAGGTTTTTTTTTTTTTTTTTTTTTTTTTAAATATAAGGAAAGAGAGAGACGAAGTTAGATCAAGGAGGGCCCAGATGGAGCCTGAAAAGGTGTGTCTTTAGTCTTTTCCGAAAGATCGGCAGTGATTCAGCTGTCCTGACCGAAGGTGGAAGCTCGTTCCACCATTGAGGTGCCAGGGACGAGAAGAGTCGAGATCGGGATGAGCGACTTTTGAGCCCCCGTAGCGAAGGAGGGGCGAGGCGACCTGCACTGGTGGAGGAGCGAAGGGAGCGGTGAGAGGTTTGGAACCTGACCATGGATTGCAGGTACCGAGGAGCTGACTGGTGTACTGCCCTGTAGGCCAGTACCAGTGTCTTGAATTTGATGCGGGCCAAGATGGGAAGCCAGTGGAGCTCCTGGAAGAGGGGAGTGACGTGAGAGAATTTGGGTTGGTTGAATATCAGACGGGCTGCAGCGTTCTGAATGAGCTGAAGCGGTCGGATGTCGGTGGCAGGTAAGCCGGCCAGAAGCACGTTGCAGTAGTCCAGGCGGGAGGAGACAAGAGACTGGACCAGGAGTTGAGTCGCTTCTCTTGTGAGAAAGGGACGGATTTTGCGGATGTTGTAGAGAGAGAACCTACAGGAGCGCGCTGTAGCAGCTATGTTGGCAGAGCAAGACAGCTGGTTGTCAAGGATCACCCCAAGGTTCTTGGCTGTTTGGGAGGGAAGTACAGTGGTGTTGTAGTCTAATGATGTGTATCAGAAGCGTCATGCCCAGATTTTTGAGAGGGGATTTTTTTTTTTTTTATAAACATAGGCTATAAGTTGACATTTATTTATGTTTGTAGTTAAAACAAAAACATAAATACTGTATAGGCTACATACAGTACAACACAAAAGGCTGTTATTTACCCTTTGTCGCCACCTGGTGAGTAAATATATATGTAACTAAAACCATTAAAATTGACTTCCGGTCCGTGACTTTTTTCCCCATGTATCTACCAGTCCTTGGCACAAAAATGGTTGGGAAGCCCTGCTCTAGAGGACACTAGATGAGACTAATGGAAGAGAAAATGTGTCTACCTTCTGAAAAGGCAATACAAGCCAAAATAAACATGTTACATTGCTTTGAAACGTGTGGTCTCCCTTTTTTGTCAAGTCCATTGAGCCTGGGCAGTGGCAATGTATACTTAGTCTGGTGATTATGGATCTTTCCAGGAGGCTGAGCAGTTTGGAAAATAGCCTTATGGTTACACCTGCTCAGTCTGTTAATTTAAAATGAGATATTCCTCTAAATCTGGCTTCCAACCACCAAAATTATTTTTGCCCACGCACTTCGTGCGCCGCCAAAAAATCGCCCCCTCAGATTGTTGGCTTGCATGACGCCCCTGATGTGTATTATTCATGTTTGTGACTGTCATGTTGAAGTATGTTGTGCGCATCTTTGATTCCCGAGTGGGGCACGTTGTGTTTTTAGTTTCCATTTTAAAGCCAACGCAAATGGCAGCAAGGTTTTCAAATTAACTGCCGTTCTGTTCAAATTCACGTTGAGATACACGTACAAGTTTTAGAAACGCGAGAGGCAACAGAAATGTTCACATTTGAAATTCCTGTGGATTCCAAAGGCCTACAATGCCGACATCTTATCCTGGCGAGTGGGTTGGCCCGCAGCACGGAGGCCATTCTCCGGCTGCCAGATTCAATCTACGGGGTTATATTGTTTGCAAATAAGTGTAACACTTGTAATTCCCCTTTAATTGATTATTCATCCGTAGGCGACCTTTGACCCCCTCTCTCCTTTCAACTCCTCCTGAGTGAAATCCAACCATCTCCTCCAAATTATTCTTGGAAGCTCCCCCGGAGAGGCTGACATTTTGCCCTTTCCATGTCCAGTCATATCTCAGTGTATGAGAGCGGCCGCATTCCAGTGTTCAGGTTACACCAAGGCAATCCTTTTAGAAATGTGCACATAATGTACACAAAAACACACAATGTTACTACAAGGGTCCAGCAATTATCCAGCAATTATCCCTATTCTACTATAACAATTAACTATTACTATTAGTACTAATTAGTATTTTCCCCTTTCAGTACACATGGCCCACGGTGGCGCAGTGGGGGGGGCACGGTGGCGCAGTGGTAGTGCTGTCGACTCACAGCTAGAAGGTCCTGGGTTCGATTCCCACCTGGGACACTGTGAGCGCTGAGGGTGTGTCTTCTCCCATGTCCTCAGTGCCTACTGCCCAGGTGGGCTATCTCGTGAAAGGGCCTTTCTGTGTGGAATTTACATGTTCTCCACGTGCTCCCCTGGGGGTTCCTCCATAACATCAATATGAACCCCCCACTAAGCACAAGATCATCGCCTGACCAGCGACGGCTGAGAGGAAGTTGGTCCCCGGGTGCTGAGAGGAGGAAGCTGCCCTCTGCTCCTGGCCTGCCCTGAGGAGGAAGCTGCCCTCTGCTCCTGGCCTGCCCTGAGGAGGAAGCTGCCCTCTGCTCCTGGCCTGCCCTGAGGAGGAAGCTGCCCTGAGGAGGAAGGAGCAGCCTGGAGGGGAGAAATGCAGAGAGCACATTTCACGGCGCCTCTGTAAATTGCATGTGTGTGTGTTGTGTGTGTGTGTGTGTGTGTGTGTGTGTGTGTTGCGTGGCCGAGCTGCGTGAGTAAGTGGGCTCTGTCCGCGATTTTAGTCACGTTTTTGGGTTACACTCGTGCAATTGTGATGTCATCATGTCTATGACATCATCAGTGATGTCACTCGAGCACTTCATCAGTGATGCGAAGTTGAGCAATCAGCTGAGCTGCGGGCGAAGGGGCCAAAACCCCTGGTAATAAGTATGGACGTAGCTAACGTGATGTCACCCATTGGTTTTTGGACTCTCGTTTTGAAGCCATCTTGGATATTTGGAACCAGAAGATGTACATCTGAATGAGAAGAGCCACAGCAGCCTGCTTCTGCTCCTTGATCTTGACCTGTCAATCACCGCCCAAAGCATAGTCTGCTTTATTATCGATATTTGACTCTAAATATGACCATAATTTAAATGAACATCAAATATGAGCATAATTGACTAAAGGAACATCATGCTGTATTGAAGAAGACTTGAAACTAGTGATTATATCAAGACCATAAAGTCATTAGGAAAGTGTTTACTGAGGCTACCGTAGAATAGATCAAATGAGAAGAGTCATTTCCCCATCAAGTCCCATACAATCAGACTTCTTTCTGCAACTAGTGGAGTCGCCCCCTGCAGGCCACTCGGGAAAAAAATGCAGGTTTAAGACACTTCCACACTGGCTCCAATTTTCACGAACGGAGCGACCCCCTTGCAACTGACACATCAAATTTGTATCATGAAGAAGCCATCACACACAGCAGATGTGTGTCCAAAACTATTGTGTGTGTGTGTGTGTGTGTGTGTGTGTGTGTGTGTGTGTGTGTGTGTGTGTGTGTGTGTGGGTGGCAGGGGTTGCCGAAATGACCAGATTAGAAGCTGTCATTCTATGTCTGAGTTTTGCAACTAATTTGCAATTGTGGCAGTGAGTCAATATTTGCATCTGCTGATATATTCTTTTCTCCTCTTTGTTGGCCTGTCAGACGCTGACGTCTTTGTCAGTGACGTGACTGAAGAGCATCTGAGCACGATGTGGCCTCAGCCTCCGACTCTCACTCAGGCTCACTGCATTAAGAGGCAAAGTGCCATGTCATTACAGCCTCAGCCTCCGACTCTCACTCAGGCTCAATGCATTAAGAGGCACACACACACACACACACACATGTCATTACAGCGTACGGGAGAAAGTCACTTCTCAACAGCTTCTCACAAGATCATTGATATCGACTGCTCCAAAGAGACATCATCTTGTCATTTGTGCCGAGTAATGTAACCTTATTAGTTATAGATAGTCTCTTCCAAACGGCAGCACATGTATTTACCCTATACACGGAAAGTCCATTTCACTTGCTTTCTTATGAATAATTACTTTCCCCTTCCCGGGAGAGCTATATATATTTTCACAAAGTGTTAAAATTCATAGGCTCTTCCCCGAACGCAGGAATTATGGCATTGTGATGGATGATTTCTTGATCTATTTGGACTCTCTCTGTGTGTTCGGGTCCTGCAGACTGCTCTGGATCTGCTCTGAATCTGCTCTGAATCGCACCGGGAGACCAGAAACATTTTTTGAAGACATTCTGCGCATTTGAACTGTCAGCTTGTGCCCGTTCCCCGGCCGCTTGTGCTCCTGCTGTAGTTCTATTCCTGCCAGCTCTAAATATACCCAGGACCATCCCAATGTCCCAACCCCTCAGAAGACCAGGGCCATCACAATGTCCCAACCCCTCAGAAGACCAGGACCATCACAATGTCCCAACCCCTCAGAAGACCAGGGCCATCACAACGTCCCAACCCCTCAGAAGACCAGGACCATCACAATGTCCCAACCCCTCAGAAGACCAGGGCCATCACAACGTCCCAACCCCTCAGAAGACCAGGGCCATCCCAATGTCCCAACCCCTCAGAAGACCTGCTGCTGTACAGAGAGGCTGTGAAACACGCCATTAGATAGGTTTGAGGAAGACTGATGACCGGCGTTGGGCAGCAGGCGAGGGGAAGTGGGGGCGGGCGGCTGAACGGGAAGGCGTTTTTGGGCAGAGAGATAGCCGACGATCACGGAGCCATTTGGAAGAGGC
>NC_139630.1:56943407-56998407 GCF_964638095.1 Poromitra crassiceps | reverse complement strand
ACTCACTGTTTCTGTGAACACGATTATTATATTTATTATTATAATTATTATATTTATTATATATTATTATTATATATATATACCGTATATATATATAATATACGGTATATATATATATATATATATATATATCTGCAATTATCCATAGCATATATAGTGTCAATCATTATCACTGAGAATATCTACACCTTATAGTTCTTATGTATTGAATATGCCACTTTGAAAAATAAATGTATAGATAGTGCAGGAGTGAAAAGAGTCCATATTTGATATGGTCCAACGTTCAGTAGAAGTATACACTGCAGTGGTTGAATGGGCTATTAATAGATTGAAGTGGTTGAATGGGATATTAATAGATTGAAGTGGTTGAATGGGATATTAATGGATTGAAGTGGTTGAATGGGATATTAATAGATTGAAGTGGTTGAATGGGATATTAATAGATTGAAGTGGTTGAATGGGATATTAATAGATTGAAGTGGTTGAATGGGATATTAATAGATCGAAGTGGTTGAATGGGATATTAATAGCAGCTGTCTGTCACACTGCAGCGATCATGCTAATGCTAAGTGGAGCCACACAGTGTTGTTGCTGAAGCCACATGCTAATGAAAGCCTGCACATTTACATCATGCAGGGAGAAGCAAAGGTGTCAAGGTGCAAAAGAAAGAAAGAAAGGAACAAAAGGAAAACGATACTTTCTGCTTCTCAAACTTTTTCATGTCAAGGAAATTGATGCAAAGTAGACCACGGACCCCCATTTGATAAAGCTGTGTTCACACCGAGATATTTATTTTTCTCCCTGTCGCTCGATTCAACCCTTTGGAATCGCTCTGTCGCTGTGTTTAAATCGCTCGTCAACAGGCACAAGAATTGACGGACATCTGGGGGCTAACGTCAGGATGAAAACGCAATGTCATGATGTTTGTCCACTACGAGCCACCGTAGTTGTTTACAAGCTAAGCCTATCAGCGTGGTTCTAACGCAAGCTTGTGTATCGTTCGGTAGTACAGACTTCACTTCATGTCAGCTGTCAGCCTGTCAATGAGGTTTGTTGCCACACTAATAAACCAGCGGTTTGTTCCAAGTCAGTGTGATCCTTGACTCACATGGTAGCCAATCAGCGGCAAGTGACTGTTGCCAGCGAAATTTCGCTCGAGTTGGGATATTTCATCTCGGGCGACGAGCAAATTTTCGCCCTATCGCTCTGTCGCCCAGCGATTTTTCTCCCAGGTGAATATACGCTCAATCGCTCGTTTGCATTGACTTTGTATGTAAACTCGATGCCAGCGAAAAACTTTAATAGGTCGGTGTGAACGCACCTTAAGATTTTGTCCAGGGTCCCCCATCTGATAAGATTTTTGCTTTTAGATGTTTTATTACAGAAAGTGTGTGAAACACACATGATCAAAATAGTCACATTCTGTCTATTCTCGGTCATCGTGTTACTTATGGATGGAATTATAGTGAAAATGAATTATCCCCCTTTTTTCTGGCGACCCCCGGGAACCCTCTCAAGGACCCCTGGGGACCCCACTTTGAGAACTACAGTTCTCAAAGTAACATCTATACTTCCAAAGTACTTCCACTTGTATCTGCAAAACAATATGGACTTATCGAGCATATTTTACATTTTTTAAATTTTATTTCAAATAATGCAACTTGTTTGAAGCTATTTATTTGGTAAAAGTGAAACGGTCTTGGAGAAAGTTTCGTGTTTCAGCATTTTTGTCATCATTTTATGATGATTTCTTGAAATGAGTCATTCCGTCATGTGTCAAGTGTCATGTGTCAAAACCAGCAAGACTATTGACTGCAGTGACCTCATTTGACTTAAAAAACAAACAAATTAAGCCTCATCGTTTTCTGGAAACGAGTTAAAATCATCATTGGTATCATAATATGATAGTTGATGGTATGGTAATATGGTAATATGGTGGTATTTGTTGTGTTGTGTATGTTCAAAGGTGGCAGGTCACATATTTCCAGAACCTGTGTTTGTTTCTCAGCTGAAGTCAGAGAAAGTACGCAGGACATAAACAATCCTCACGTCTCACCTTCCATAGCGATCGGGTCAGTATCGGTATCGCGTGCGACGTTGGGAGTCCCCGGCGTTTCCACTCGGATGGAGTATTGAACGAGTTTGATGTCTGGTGGGCACCCAGATCCAAGCAAATAAAGGTCCGGGGACGAGGGTCTCGTGTGAGGGGGGAACCAGAGATCTGCTCCTGGGGATCATCGTTGGCTCTCCTGGGTCCGGCGCACCGGCCGACAGGAAGGAGGCCCGTCGAGGAGGCCGTAATGACCAAACACAACGTTGATTGGACATCTTGCATGCATTAAAGAGGGTTAGATGATGCACTGTGTCCTTCAGGACCACGCAGATCCGATAACAAAGCCAAGCTGTATGGGGGTAAGGCGATCCCATGGCAGCTCCGCTCCTAAAGAAACACCTCACTGTTTGAGAGCCATGAAAGTGGAGACCTCGGGATGCACAGAGTCGCACGCGGACACAGACATGTGGGAAGCATACGGCCGCGGGGACTTTCCCCTCCACACCAGATATCTGCCATCAACGTTACATCTACACTTATACAAAATGGTTGACTGCAAAATTAAAACAATGACACTTTTATCGCATAGTAATTTGCCCTTCGTTGATAAAGTCCAACCTTACACCGAGTGTGAGAGACTGGATGATTTACAGTGTATTTTAGAGATTTGAAGCTGCATGAGGCAACTTTCCATGTTCGCGGGCCCCAAATGGCCCTGAGATTGAAGATTTGAACTTGTTTACCCAGAGGTCAGCTAGTAAAAAAATAAAAAATAGATATCACCATGAAACTCCCCCCAGTTGATTACCTACAATTATTTTGTATGTTACAAGTTTTCTGACATTTTATGTTAAAATATGCAAATGAGGTATTATCTAATTAAATATGCGCTCATCTGCATACATTTCCAGAGCAGAAAACTGAACATTTAAAAAAAATCTATTTGTAAAGTCTGGTGTATGTAAGTGCTACTGAAGTGGAGATTTCTGGAGTATGAGAAAGAGAAAATATATATACATGTATATTTTTAACCTCACCTGTAGTGTCTCACCTTAACTTTTGACCCGTCACTTCACGTGGGTGGAGAAGCGACACCAGCATTTATTTTGAGCAAATAGGGCGATGATGTCAATATAAATGAGTGAGAATGGCTTCAAGTATTGTTTTATATTTTCCTCTCAAATGGGAAATGAACTCATCATTGAGATGCACTCTTCATATCTTCTCCACTAAACAGCTGATGACAAACAGATATGAACACACGACACCGTTTTAGCGGTTTCGTTAGGCCATATTTAAGAAGTCCACGCTGTGAGAGGCAACATAAAACCTGATGGAGAGGCGAGGCGCAGGGGGGTAGATTCATATGTTAATGCTCTGTCATCCAACACAACGAGGCTGAGGTTACCCTCTGAGGTACAGTACAGTAAGGCCCCTCTGGATGCTACACATTCCTTCAGGGCCCCGGAGTCAACCAGCGTCTCAAATGGTTTGAGGAGCAATGAGTTCAAGTCTTTTCACATGACACCCATATCTGTCTGTTGCATATTCATATTAGGGCATGTGTGCGTGTGTGTCTTAGTAACACACAAGTAACACTTTCTATGAAGGTTATGTCTGCTATAATGCATTATGAGCACATTCACAAGACTTTATAATGCATTTATAAGGCTTTATAAAACTCATTATAAATGTGTATAATCATACACGGCAACATCAAGGTTTATAAAGTATTACAAGAGGTAGACATAATGTATTATAATAAACATTAATAATACATTATAGTATGACTTTGTGAGCTTTATGTAACCGAGCACGATGAGGATATTAGCAATTGTATGATACGATAACAGTTACGAGGACTTATGATACATTAGCTCCACCACTCATAATACTCTATAAACCTTGTTATAAGTTGCCATGCATGATTATGAAGATTTATAAAGAGCTTTATAAAGCCTTATAAATGCATTATGAATGTGCTCATAATGCATTATAGACTTGACCTCCATAGAAAGTGTTACCAAGTCTTATTTTCTTTATTAAAATTAACTTAAAAGTACTCTAACCCTAACCACTTCAAAATTGTGTCGTAGCATATTATATATATATATATATATATATATAAAATGGACTGCTGATATAGAGTGCTGTCGATCATTTTATGAAGATGCAATGCAAGACTATTGCTCTGTTTCAGTATCCTAACTAAGCCAATTTCAACCATACCATCTTTTTTAATAATTAGCAGCATATTGTCTGCACAAAATGTTGGATTATATATATATATATATATATATATATATATCTACTGTATATATATATATATATATATATATATATATATATATATATATATATATATATATCTACTGTATATATATACTTTTTGTTTCAATTCTCACGCAAACAAATTAAACTGTATAGAAACAAAGCAACAACCTTCTAATTAATTTTTTTTTATAATGATTACAATAATTGAAAATCTTTAGTGTTAAAAAAAATAAATGCAGAGCAGTAAAGTACTCCGTAATTCAATATAAATTATCTCAGTATTCTAGTCTAATGTAATAAAACGTTTTTTTGTTTTGTTTTACTTGACAGTGACTGTACAGTAAATGTGCACAGAAGTGAACGAGCTGCAAACTCTTTGTCAGTACGAAGGCCCTCCAACATGTCGGGAGTGGGCTAAGCCTCTGCCGCCGCGAGCAAACACAATACAACCATGTGTCTTTGTTTCCCAAACCTCAAGTGGTTGCAGGTTACAGATGGATGGCATGATATGATGGCCGATATGATTTGTGACAGAGAAAACAAAAGCCGCTCTCCTTTTGTGAAACACCATATCAGCTGGCAACAGTTTCCAGCGAGTGTCACTTTGCTGTATATATTGACATCTTCCTATTCAGCGTGATCATATCATCTAGCAGTGACAACAACAGTCCCTTGGTTAGGAGAGCGTAGCTGTTGATCGACTGTGCCTGGTGATGACATGCGTGGGAAAGACAAATGACGGCGGTACAGTTCCCCATTCAGCCACAAGAAGACAAGAGACGCGTACGTCTGGCCATTAATTATCTGGCACGGAGAGCAGATTTGGTTGGAGGCTAAACAAAAGGTGTCTTCTTGGTGAGATGCTTCTCTTGGCTCTGAACTGACTCTTTGCAAGGATCTATTGTTCTGCTTTAGAGACACAAGGGGTTCACAAAGAGCAGCAGCAGTCCCCCACCCTCCCCTCCAAGAGCTGAATGCTAAGTAAGCAGTTTCCAGTGGACAGCGGACGGACGGCCGGCCGGGTGATTCAAGACAAAGCGGAGAGGAGGTGGCGGCGTTTCACCGTGAGGTTTGATTTTATTTCTCAGGAGGAAATAGCTGAAACAATGAGCCATGCTTAGCAAGGTTCAACTCATTTTAGCACTCTTTTCTATTTGCCCAATAGAGTTCACCCACCTGTTGGTCCTGACATCATTATTTATGATGTAAATTCAATGTAAGTCAGTAGTCTACTAACAAGTGATGCAATACCTTGAAACTATTATTCTAAGATTGCAAGCCTCTATAAGAAAAGAAGAAAAAATACATAATATGTTTTTCTGAGAATATACAGTTGTCATAGTTACCCACTTTATTTACTTCTAGAATACATCACTGTTCACTTCATTTCCAACAGAACAAACGTCAACTCGCTACATAACATTTTTGTGAATGAGATGAGAAATCAGCTAATGTCTTAATTATCTTTTTAATTAATGTTTGAATATACTTTGCTTATTTATTTACTTTTAATGTAGGTTACTTTGAACAGTTATTAGACGGGTGAATTTGGGAATGCATTTTATCTGAGCATTTTGCTGCGGCGATGTTGTTGCTGAAGTGTGTGTGTGTTGCTGAAGTGTGTGTGTGTGTGTGTGTGTGTGTGTGGTGCCGGTGTGCTGCGGCCCCTCGGCCCTCAACCCCATATACACACACACCCCTCCTCCTCCTCCTCCTCCCCCTCCTCCTCCTCCTCCTCCTCCCCTCCAGCCGGCTCTGTGGCTGAATGAAAGCTCAGGGAAAATAGAGAGATCTAAATGGCAGCAGGGAGCTGAGTGCATTCCTCTCCCCGTGTCCCTGGACCGCTCACCCAGAAGAACTTGTGATCCCGGGGACAAAGCGGACGACGGCAGGTGGCCATACGAAGACATTTTCCTCCCAGAATTAGATCCTATCCTGGGGAAGTGCCATTGAGTCATGGATAATACCCCCCCCCCATCCTGCTGGGTCCACACGGATTTTCATTTCAATTTCTTGACACACAACCGTGCTTTTCATCTTGACCAGGGCGAGATGACGGTGGTGCGGCAGCCATGAAATAAAATGGGAAGCAGTTGAAAGGAGGAACCTGCAACATCGCCCGGAACGCCCCACTGTTCCCATTCATGCACATTTGTGTCATTCTCAGATGCAAGGAAGGAAAATCACACACACAGATAGGAAGGTGGTACCTATCACAAGCTACTACAAGCTTGAATCCAAAGCAGGTTGGTATTTTATTATTTAATCTCCTCCAGCTTTCCTCACATCCGTGGTTTCTAGGGGCTTATGAATGATGCATGAGCACAGAAAGGTCACCCCCCCCCTCCAAAAAAAAAGAGAGATCATATATAAAATGGTAATGTCCACTTTTTCATCCTTTTTGGTACAGATTTACAGTTTGATTTGTGCTTCAGAAATGCCAGCCCTTTCTGCATCCTGCACAACAGATGCTGCATGATGACCCTCGAGGTCACAGCGTGTGATACGAACCAGCTGATGTCAACCTATTTCATAAGACACAATTACAGCCAATCAGAGACGTCGACGCCCGACTGCTATTACAGGCCATCAACTGTCAAATCCACGACTTAGCAACCTTCAACTTGGACTCTTCCATCCTCTCATTAAATTAATTACAGTTTTCTTAAAATGAGTCCTTGCTAAATGAAAGGGACATCGTATCCAAAAGTGCACGGTGTCTGTATGGAAGGTTCTGGGTAGAATAAGATGCGTTACTTTACCAAGAGAACCTCTCGTAAAGGGTTCTACTGTAGCTTATGTTACACCTATAAGGTTTCAGAGACAAAGCGATTGAGGATCAAGTCATATTCTAAAATGAAAACATACACTTCAGAAGAAAGATCATTCAAAACGTCTTTGAATTTGTGGGTTCATCAATATGATTTTTCATGCTATGCAGCAGCACACAAGCTTTTTTGTCCCTTTTTGGCCATCCCGTGTAGCCGTCCTATTTTCCACTGCGGCCGCCCGGCTCACACGGCTCCCCCGCGCGTGACGAGCTAACGTGAACGTTTGAAAAGCGCTAACTGTGGTTTCATTTTTCTGACGGATCACTTTGATGGGAAGCGAAAACAAAAAAATCCCTGTATGTGCTGAAAGTTTGGACTCAGACTGCAGATGATTCAATAGCCTAAAAGGGCATATTTAGGAGTGTATGAAAGCCAAGTGCATGTTTCCTGTGAAGAGACTATTTATGAAGAGTACCATGCAGTTGTTTATTTCATTTAGACTCGATGTCATCAGGGTTCATCCAGCTCCAAGAACGTGCTCTTAACCTCAGCTGAAGTCTGATGGAATATATTATCATGTTTCGCTCAAAATTAGGTTTGCCTCAAAAGCAACACCAGCCGGCCAACTTGAGATGGGCCCTGCATGTGTATGATATTATGTGGGCTCAGCTCAGGCTTCCACTTAAAATACATTTCAACCGCAATCTGAAAAACATCTATGTCGCTACTGTATGTGTTTTAAATTACCTTACATCAATGCTGTTCTGTCCAGACTTCATCAAAATTGTCTGCAGTCTTCAGCAGAATGAATTACTGCAGTGGAATTGGCTTAGCGTCGGGCGTCCTTACAGGCACAATTGGCCGTGTCTGCGGGTGGGAAGCTGGATTAAGGGTATGTGGCGTGGTTGCTGCACTAGTGCCTCCTCTGGTCAGTCAGTCGGGGCACCTGTTTGGAGGGAGAGGGGAACTGGGGGGGGGGGGGGGGTTGGATAATCCTCCCATGCGCTACGTCCTGCTGGTAAAACCCCTCACTGTCAGGTGAAAAGAAGCGGCTGGCGACTGCACATGTATCGGAGGAAGCATGTGCTAGTCTACAACTCTCAGATTGGCAGAGGGGGCGGAGCAACTACTCAGACAGCAGAAAACATTTGCAGGTATATGCAAATGCATTATGGGAGATTCACCCACATGATCAAAGCTATCACAGCATCCTCTGAGAGCGCAGCATGCAGCTATCCATGAAGAGTGGCAGGCCACGCCTCCTCGAGCCACTCTCTGTATCTAACACGGTCACACGGGGGACCCGAGTCAGCCAATCGGCTGGCCCCGCCTCACCTTTCCCCGGATCATTTGCTGGCTAACACCTGATACTTTCATGTTGCTCACTCGCGGGCTGCCCACAATTGCCTTGCCAAATGGCCTGCGACCACCTATTCTGCAGGTCCCCATTGTGGATCAGCTGAACCCCCGTCCAGGAGCAAACTCTGCCTAATTGAGCCCATATGTTCTCCCAGAGTTCAGACCCGCCCGCCGGCAAATATCTACGCTTCAGTACCACAAACGCAGACTTCACGCATATATAGGCTCAGTGATCAAAGGAACAAAGGCCGTATTGATCAGAAGCCATCGAGGCTACGATCAAAACAAAGAAACAGCCTGGCTCATATGGCCAAGACAGAAAACAAATCTCAGACAAAAAAATGAACCAAAACCCCAGCGCATCTCAAATGCCACAAACAAATACAAATGCCACAAACAAATACATTGCACAGATGACATAAACAGTAATTTCAGCAGACGAGGAGACATGAATGTTAAGAGTGTTTATCTTGTCGGTACAGTGTGCCCGGGAGGGCGAGGGGCGGGACGTGTCTGCCAAAGAGGAGGGACAGGCGTTTGGCAGGAACGCTTCCATTGGCACTGCTGCTCTGTGTGTGGAGGAGCTGCTGCTCTGTGTGTGGAGGAGCTGCTGCTCTGTGTGGAGGAGCTGCTGCTCTGTGTGTGGAGGAGATGCTGCTCTGTGTGGAGGAGCTGCTGCTCTGTGTGGAGGAGCTGCTGCTCTGTGTGGAGGAGCTGCTGCTCTGTGTGGAGGAGATGCTGCTCTGTGTGGAGGAGATGCTGCTCTGTGTGGAGGAGCTGCTGCTCTGTGTGTGGAGGAGATGCTGCTCTGTGTGGAGGAGATGCTGCTCTGTGTGGAGGAGCTGCTGCTCTGTGTGGAGGAGCTGCTGCTCTGTGTGTGGAGGAGATGCTGCTCTGTGTGGAGGAGATGCTCTGTGTGGAGGAGATGCTGCTCTGTGTGTGGAGGAGGAGCTGCTCTGTGTGTGGAGGAGCTGCTGCTCTGTGTGTGGAGGAGATGCTGCTCTGTGTGTGGAGGAGCTGCTGCTCTGTGTGTGGAGGAGATGCTGCTCTGTGTGGAGGAGCTGCTGCTCTGTGTGTGGAGGAGATGCTGCTCTGTGTGTGGAGGAGCTGCTGCTCTGTGTGTGGAGGAGATGCTGCTCTGTGTGTGGAGGAGCTGCTGCTCTGTGTGTGGAGGAGATGCTGCTCTGTGTGGAGGAGCTGCTGCTCTGTGTGGAGGAGCTGCTGCTCTGTGTGTGGAGGAGCTGCTGCTCTGTGTGTGGAGGAGCTGCTGCTCTGTATGTGGAGGAGATGCTGCTCTGTGTGTGGAGGAGCTGCTGCTCTGTGTGTGGAGGAGATGCTGCTCTGTGTGTGGAGGAGCTGCTGCTCTGTGTGTGGAGGAGGAGCTGCTCTGTGTGGAGGAGCTGCTGCTCTGTGTGGAGGAGCTGCTGCTCTGTGTGGAGGAGCTGCTGCTCTGTGTGTGGAGGAGCTGCTGCTCTGTATGTGGAGGAGATGCTGCTCTGTATGTGGAGGAGATGCTGCTCTGTGTGTGGAGGAGATGCTGCTCTGTGTGGAGGAGATGCTGCTCTGTATGTGGAGGAGCTGCTGCTCTGTGTGTGGAGGAGCTGCTGCTCTGTATGTGGAGGAGCTGCTGCTCTGTGTGTGGAGGAGCTGCTGCTCTGTGTGGAGGAGCTGCTGCTCTGTGTGGAGGAGGAGCTGCTGCTCTGTGTGGAGGAGCTGCTGCTCTGTGTGGAGGAGCTGCTGCTCTGTATGTGGAGGAGATGCTGCTCTGTGTGGAGGAGCTGCTGCTCTGTGTGGAGGAGATGCTGCTCTGTGTGGAGGAGCTGCTGCTCTGTGTGGAGGAGATGCTGCTCTGTGTGGAGGAGCTGCTGCTCTGTGTGTGGAGGAGCTGCTCTGTGTGTGGAGGAGATGCTGCTCTGTGTGGAGGAGCTGCTGCTCTGTGTGGAGGAGATGCTGCTCTGTGTGGAGGAGCTGCTGCTCTGTGTGGAGGAGCTGCTGCTCTGTGTGGAGGAGCTGCTGCTCTGTGTGGAGGAGCTGCTCTGTGTGTGGAGGAGATGCTGCTCTGTGTGGAGGAGATGCTGCTCTGTGTGTGGAGGAGATGCTGCTCTGTGTGTGGAGGAGCTGCTCTGTGTGGAGGAGGAGCTGCTGCTCTGAGTGTGGAGGAGATGCTGCTCTGTGTGGAGGAGATGCTGCTCTGTGTGTGGAGGAGATGCTGCTCTGTGTGTGGAGGAGCTGCTCTGTGTGGAGGAGGAGCTGCTGCTCTGTGTGTGGAGGAGATGCTGCTCTGTGTGTGGAGGAGCTGCTCTGTGTGGAGGAGGAGCTGCTGCTCTGTGTGTGGAGGAGATGCTGCTCTGTGTGGAGGAGATGCTGCTCTGTGTGGAGGAGTAGATGCTGCTCTGTGTGGAGGAGCTGCTCTGTGTGTGGAGGAGATGCTGCTCTGTGTGTGGAGGAGATGCTGCGCTGTGTGGAGGAGATGCTGCTCTGTGTGTGGAGGAGCTGCTGCTCTGTGTGTGGAGGAGATGCTGCTCTGTGTGGAGGAGATGCTGCTCTTTGTGGAGGAGGAGCTGCTGCTCTGTGTGTGGAGGAGATGCTGCTCTGTGTGGAGGAGCTGCTGCTCTGTGTGGAGGAGGAGATGCTGCTCTGTGTGTGGAGGATATGTTGCTCTGTGTGGAGGAGATGCTGCTCTGTGTGGAGGAGATGCTGCTCTGTGTGGAGGAGATGCTGCTCTGTGTGGAGGAGCTGCTCTGTGTGGAGGAGCTGCTCTGTGTGGAGGAGATGCTGCTCTGTGTGGAGGAGATGCTGCTCTGTGTGTGGAGGAGCTGCTGCTCTGTGTGTGGAGGAGAGCTGCTCTGTGTGGAGGAGCTGCTGTTTTGTGTGGAGGAGATGCTGCTCTGTGTGGAGGATATGCTGCTCTGTGTGGAGGAGATGGTGTTCTGTGTGTGGAGGAGCTGCTGCTCTGTGTGGAGGAGGAGCTGCTGCTCTGTGTGGAGGAGGAGATGCTGCTCTGTGTGGAGGAGCTGCTGCTCTGTGTGGAGGAGATGCTGCTCTGTGTGTGGAGGAGATGCTGCTCTGTGTGGAGGAGATGCTGCTCTGTGTGGAGGAGGAGCTGCTGCTCTGTGTGGAGGAGGAGCTGCTGCTCTGTGTGGAGGAGGAGATGCTGCTCTGTGTGGAGGAGGAGCTGCTGCTCTGTGTGGAGGAGGAGCTGCTGCTCTGTGTGGAGGAGGAGATGCTGCTCTGTGTGGAGGAGCTGCTGCTCTGTGTGGAGGAGGAGCTGCTGCTCTGTGTGGAGGAGGAGCTGCTGCTCTGTGTGGAGGAGATGCTGCTCTGTGTGGAGGAGATGCTGCTCTGTGTGTGGCGGAGCTGCTGCTCTGTGTGGAGGAGGAGCTGCTGCTCTGTGTGGAGGAGATGCTGCTCTGTGTGGAGGAGGAGCTGCTGCTCTGTGTGGAGGAGATGCTGCTCTGTGTGGAGGAGATGCTGCTCTGTGTGTGGAGGACACAAACACACAAATAGTGTAGTAGTCGTACCGTACCGTACTGCAGCTGCTACCATTATGTATGCCTAATGTTTAATTGTATGTTTAACAAGGTACATGCTATTTGCACCTGTATGTCAAATACGTCAAATTTAAAATGTCTGAACACGTCTTAACGTATGCACAATGCCTAATGTTTAATTGTATGTTTAATAAGGTACATGCTATTTGCACTGTATGTCAAATACGTTGAATTTAAAATGTCTGAACACGTCTAACGTATGCACATGACATGTGCACCTATGTGCAATGAATAAGCCACTGACTTGTCTTATCGCTATTCTGCCTTATTGCCTATTGCTGCTTAGTATTGCTTATTGATGCCTATTTCTTATTGCCTATTGCTCATTGCTTGTTGCCTATTTGTACTATGTCGTAAACGGAGTCCACAGCACAAGAATTTCACACGTGATACTTGTACCATGGAGTGACAATAAAAATCTTGAATCTTGAGGAGCTGCTCTGTGTGTGGAGGAGATGCTGCTCTGTGTAGGTAACGTGCAGCTTTTCAAGTAAATCTATAGGATTAATCCACGACGTTTTCATCTACATTTTGCTGCCCCCTCTATATAACACAACAAGTGATTCAACCTATGCCCGGTGCATGAACACTTTTGCATTCATTGCTGAACTGGGTATTTAGCATGAGCAATGATAGCCACCATAGCTAAATGGACAAAGAAAAGAGCGCCCCTCCACAAACTCAAACTTCAACTGAACGTCCAAGCTCCCGCCCACACGGTTTGATTGACAGGCGATCTCTGGGCTCTGCAGTGCAGAAACGCCACAGCAACCAACACCAACATGGAGACCCCAAAAAAGGCACATCACCACTTCATAATCACGTGTCTAAAAAGCAATATAGTTCCACTGCGTATTTACATGTTATTTGTGTGTGTGTGTGTGTGTGTGTGTGTGTGTGTGAGAAAGAGAGAGAGAGAGAGAGAGAGAGAGAGAGAGAGAGAGAGAGAGAGAGAGAGGCAGACTTCAAAAGGACTGGTGAGTGAGTGCACACAAACAGCGTGCCTCTGTGAAGCCTCCCATTGTGCCGGAGGAGAGCAGAGCAGCAAGTTTGCAAAATAGCCGCTTCAAACTGGTCCTGCAACAAGCAGCCGGACGCACAATCTGGAACAAATTGTGATCTAACTCTGGGTGGAATTTGCAAGTGTTGCCTATGAAAATATCAGCAACTCAAGGGGGAAATCTCAAACAGAGCGCGCATATGAATACGAGGAAAAAACTCATTCGTTGACCCAAAGGGGCAGTCGGACGTTATTAAATCTAACTTGAGAACTATAGGTTGCGTGGTGTTGATTGGTCTATTAGGATGCAGAAAATTAGCATGTTGTTGCATTTGATTAAATGAAAACGTGAAGGGATTATGTATATTGTATATTTATTGCTGTTATTTATATACTGTACAGTACCTCCTTATTTGTGCCCAGTTACCAGCACTCAATCGTTCATGATTCAATAAAGGCAAAGTAATGACTTGCTTTGGGGACATGAGAGCGTGTGGGAGGAAGCTCAGCCATTGTTCCTCTCCAGCAGCACGCTGTGTCCACTTCTAATTACATTATCACATTCCACCAAAATATCTCCCAAACGAGTTGTGAGATGAACCTCCAGCTCCACACGAGCGTCTCACTCTCACAGACATAAGAGGTGAACCTCCAGCTCCACACGAGTGTCTCACTCTCACAGACATAAGAGCCTCCAGCTCCACACGAGTGTCTCACTCTCACAGACATAAGAGCCTCCAGCTCCACACGAGTGTCTCACTCTCACAGACATAAGAGCCTCCAGCTCCACACGAGCGTCTCACTCTCACAGACATAAGAGGTGAACCTCCAGCTCCACACGAGTGTCTCACTCTCACAGACATAAGAGCCTCCAGCTCCACACGAGTGTCTCACTCTCACAGACATAAGAGGTGGGGAAAAAACAGACTAATTGGTTTCCAAACGACACCGAGGAAATTACGACACGTGCGCTGCTGCAATATGTGTTGATCATGCTGCCTGATGATCTAAAGAGTGGAGGAATACACTGCCACACTTAAGAAGACTACCACACTACTTGAGATTCTCTGTAAGTCACAAAGGAGGAAAGCTGCTTACACCGATGAGAGCTTTTGACATGTAGATCTACTGTCCATTTCAACACTGCAAAAAAAAAAAAAAAGACAACCAGTCTTAAAATGATCAGAAAACAAGTGAAACATTTGGCGGGCATAGTCGCTGGACCCTTTTAGGGGCACTGCCATCTCTCTGGGTCTGGGCGGCCCTGAAGGGGTGAGGTTCATTGTGGGTTTATTTTATGCAAGACAAACCTCTGTTGATACTGCCGGAAACGTAAAAAGCATTTTTCCTGAGAAAGAGCAACCAGACTCTGAGCGTTTTGATACAGCAAAGTATCAAATGTAGGCGAACTTAGTTAATGAACTGCAAATAGTAGGTTGAGTCCCTATTGTGTTATATCATTCAGTGAGAGACACTGCATAACAGGCATCCTACTATCAAAAGAGGAAGACTATCTGTATGTCCGTCTGTCTGTCTGCATCCATTTATCTCCCCAATGGGTTGGCCAATCAATGAGTGTTGCCATACGCAGGGACTGACAAAAACGATTTTTCCATTTTCCCAAATTTAAGCTGTTTTCGAACCCACACTCTCCCGCTGTCAAAGCACACACGCAACACCCAGAGACACCTTGGAGGAGCTGGTTAACGGGCCTTTATACTGGGGAGTGAGTTTAACCAACAACTCGCTACCACTCGGGATTCACCAGGATTCTGATTCACTCGGCTACATCCACGTGCCGCCCGGTATATTCTACATTTTCACGTCACGTAACGATTTCTCAAAACGCCACAGACCGAAACTCAAGCTGTTTATTAGCATTTTTGGCAATTCTGTGGCGCACACATCCCGGGTATGTATGGACTAGTTTATATGAACATGTCATTTTGTGACTTTATAAAGGACATTGGGCCAGCTTAGCTAGTTCTGTGCTCAATGCTATTAGAAACCCTCTGAAGTGAAGATGAATGGTGGTTGGTGGTTGGGAGGAGGATGGGGGGTTGTCACATGCTTGACAAGGCACAGGTGCCCCGGCCACACATCCTGGGCCGTCCCGTGCGTCCTGAGGCCTGGTCTGGTCAATGGACCTATAGGCCACTTCATCACTGCCTGTCAATGGGACAGGACGCTCACTGTTCAAGTGCACTGGCCTGGAACGGGAATGAGCCGTCCATCAGTCACTTTTACACCACAAATCCATGGGCCATTAGGGGGCGACGTTACTTACTGTATATGGCATAGATAATGATAAGAAGAAGAAGAATTAGACTAATGTGATCCTGTGGGACTGTATTACGTCGCAGATCGTTGTGCTGTCGGAGCGGCGTAGGAATACGCAAGTTCTGATGATGATTATTGGCGCATTCACAAAATAATTTCACAATGAGTCTCCAATTTTCAGAGCGTCAGGTTGGCAGCCATAACCTGCAGGTTTACAACTGAACAAACATACCCAAAATCAAATATAACACAAGGATACTAGAGTAGGTAATCGTGGTTCAAATGTCTCCTGCCAGTGTAAATAAATAAACATCTTTATATGTCTATTTGTCAGGATGAATACATTCACCAAATTGCTTTACAACAGAATAACACGTACTAAGTGTGAAGCTCTATCTTTCGTTGGCCAGGGAGATTTTAGAGCAGCATGAAATACATTTGAAGACAAGCAACTGTCAGTGTTTGGGGAGTTTCCAGAAACATGGGGTTTTCCAAACCCGTTCAAAAAAAACCCACATGTCAATAGTGATTTCATTTCTTTGAACACGTCCTGAAGTCATGACACATGAGTGACAACGACTTTGTAATGCATTCTCCATTTCCTCCACAGACCATAGAGCTTATTATTATTATAATGACTATTGAAACAAGCGAGTAAACAAACACTCCATCCGTTTAGCTTGGAACAGTAGCGGCGCTGCCCAGAATTCAAATCTGTGAAATGTTAATCTCTTTTCATGGCCCAGGCCTCCTTGCTTTTGTCCTCAGAGAGAGACTCCCACTGAGAGGCGTGACTTGATTTGAATAGGAGGCAGAGAGTTGGATAGACGTAGATCACATAGATAGGGAAAGGCTTCCCCCAGTGTGTCACAGTAGCCTACTGTCCCTCCGTGCATCAAAAATGGCTGCCATCGAATTTTGTTTTAATGCTGGCTTTCGGGATATTTACATTTTTATGAAAGCAGTGTTCACTGTTCACACAATGGTGGTTCCAAATAGCAATGAAATGTTGATCTGCTGTTTTGGCCACAGTTGGTATTTTGCAACCGAAACGACAGAATAAATCAATTTCCTTCCTTTTCTTTTTGGCTCTTTCGTTTTGTTTGACGTGTTCCAACGTGTCTGACTTTGTGATTTGTTGTTGTTATTATTTTTCTCTTCTATTTTTTGTTATGGAAATTGTTGTTTTGTTGAATCTATTAATAAAAAAAAATTGATGGCAAAAAAAAAAGAATAAATCAATTTCCAATGACTCCCAAAACAACATGAGTGAAACGTGATACGCCTCTGCTCCAGGTTCGACACAGGGAATTATCTGTCATTACGTTATAAACCACCAGAGGGGGCCAATGCTTCCGGGTTACAGCTCCCTCCCGACTCTGGCATATGCATTGCGTAATATATGCACTTGCTCACACGACCGCAAGAGGTCGCTTTCGTTCACATCGGTCCACTGTCGTCGCCACCTTGGAAATCGACCAATCTTGTCGTTTTCCTTGTGAGGACGGGCTGGTATTTTGCTCTCTCATTTTGATTGGTCACTTCTGGTGGGTGGAGAAAAGTCACATGACACCAGCATTTCATTTGGGCAAATTGGGTGAATCTATAGCATCTCAGGGGAAGAGGACACTCTGAGCCACTTGTGATTTAGGAGCAGATATACTATATGTCCATAAAGTGTGAATTTATATCCCTGTGGATTCTGGAAATCCATTCTTCTCTAATACACTTTTCATCTGTGACGTGATTCATGTTTGCTGGATTCCCAACATCTATACTGTATGATCATACACGTCTCCACGACAGTAGGACATTGTTAGCATGTAGGCTATTTGCTCTTCTGGGTAGAGTTTCCAGCCCCTAGTAAGTAAAAAAAAAGGCTCATAATAAAGTATGTTGTTGAGTAGAAACAATTGAAGAAAATAAAATAAATTGTGTATTACAATCCTGGGCACAGTTCAGAAAGAGAGAATTATGCTGGTTAACGCTTATTTACTGTTGCAACAAGTCGTAGGTGTGTCGACTCCAAAAATAGCTCCAAAAACAGAAGCACAAATCACTATTCTATCCATTAACCTTCTGCCAGTTCACTTTTTAAAGCTCGGATAAGATAAGATAAGAAAAGAAGAAGAATGACTCAGTTTTGAACGTTGAACCCTGATCGATTGGAGCGGTGCGGTCCATTCTATCTGCTGGAGTTCTGTGTGTTGGGGTCAAACTCCAGGAGGAAGGGCAGCGCTACAGCCGCTCCAAGCCGGCTGTCAGCCTGCCTTTTATTGATGCCCGTGCCACCACCGGTCACTGAGTGATTGCTGGACGGACGTCCCCCTGATTGATGTGACAGACAATTGGCTTGATGTTTGAACATCCCCCCCCCTACCCTCCTCCACCACCAGCACCCCTCCAACACCCCACCCACCCACCAGCACCCCACCCACCCACCAGCACCCCACCCACCCACCAGCACCCCTCCAACACCCCACCCACCCACCAGCACCCCACCCACCCACCAGCACCCCACCCACCCACCAGCACCCCTCCAACAACCCACCCACCCACCAGCACCCCTCCAACACCCCACCCACTCACCAGCACCCCTCCAACACCCCACCCACCCACCAGCACCCCTCCAACACCCCACCCACCCACCAGCACCCCTCCAACACCCCACCCACCCACCAGCACCCCTCCAACACCCCACCCACCCACCAGCACCCCTCCAACACCCCACCCACCCACCAGCACCCCTCCAACAACCCACCCACTCACCAGCACCCCATCCACCCACCAGCACCCCTCCAACACCCCACCCACCCACCAGCACCCCTCCAACACCCCACCCACCCACCAGCACCCCTCCAACACCCCACCCACTCACCAGCACCCCAACAACCCACCCACCCACCAGCACCCCTCCAACACCCCAACCCACCCACCAGCACCCCTCCAACACCCCACCCACTCACCAGCACCCCAACAACCCACCCACCCACCAGCACCCCTCCAACACCCCAACCCACCCACCAGCACCCCTCCAACACCCCACCCACCCACCAGCACCCCTCCAACACCCCAACCCACCCACCAGCACCCCTCCAACACCCCACCCACCCACCACCACCCCTCCAACAACCCACCCACCCACCACCACCCCTCCAACACCCCCCCCCCCCACCCACGATACAGAGCCCAAGAAAGGCAGTGAGCTCCCCATGGTCTATTTTCATCACGTCAACCCTGGAGAATAACTTCAAAACTTCAGGGTTGGGATTTATCCAGTCAGATTTATGCAGTTGGTCCAGTGTGGTAAGGACCTCCCAAAGGACGTTTTGTTGACGGATTCCAACAGAACGCCTATAGGGGCTGGAATCAATGAGCGTTTGTCTGCACTCTTACCCAACTGACACACAGTTAGTCAGGTCTAATACAGTCGCTGACATTCAAACCCGACTCTGTGATCAACGTTGTGATGAGTGGCTATAGAACCAACGTGCGTTATTCTATGTCTTTCTCCCTGAGAGGCCTCTTCTTATAAACACCCTGCTGGAGCTGTGCGCCTGATTGTCAGACTCATTGTGTTTGCATTCGTGTCGCAGCGTCAGGTTCTTTCAGTCGCCGTGTCAGAGGCGTCAGCGGAGCCGCTATTAAAGTGGTGTTATCTGGTGGAACCGGGCCACGGATGTGACAGTCCTGTGCAGCCTCTTCAGTCCGGCGGGATCGGCATGTTGTCAGGAAGGGAGGGGACTCGCCGGGGCCCCCTAGAGGATGAGGTGACGCCAGCCCCCCGGAGCCTCCAGCCAGCTCTGCGGAGGCTCGATAAGGAAGGAGAGGAAACCTTTACTGCACAAATCGACTTTGAGGGGACCTATTTTTTTCACCTCATTAATATCAAGAGGCGTTATTGTAAAAAAAAAAATGATATGACACATTCATATGCAATAACCTTTTCAATTTATCTCCTTTGGGGTATTTCTGCTCCTGCCTCACTTATTCGTACCTAGATTGGAACTACACTATTTTATATATAGCCACATAAACTTGAATTGATTTATTTGATAAGAGGTATATTTTCGCAAAGAATCACTACTGTGTTGATTTTAATTGCTTCATTACAAAATGGAGGGTACAGGACAATGTACAGCATGTTAAAATGTCATTGTATTATTTACTATGTATACATCTCATAGTGGCTGGACTTGGCACCATATTAACAGCGTAGTAAAAGGCTGCAGGGTGCTGCTGAACAGGTTGCCTTCTTGTACCAGCTGGGCTCAGTGTAAAGTCCTGCAGGCACAAACCAAGAGAAAACACACATCCAACAATGACTTTGTACCGTAGCAAAAGCAGGAGACTTTGTGCAGCACAGCTACAGGCCTTCACCAGCTGCTTCTGGTGTCATTAGACCAGAGGCTGAACTTTTTGGGCAGATGGATGCCTGGGAACGGACCCATCCAAAGAACTAACGCCTTGCTCCCGGAATGGCCCGTAGATCGATATGGTAAAGTTGGAGCGATGAAACAAATCAAAGGAAAACAACAAAAAGTCTCTAGCTGTTGGCTCTGACAGAAGACAGAGCAGGTCTTTACCATGCATCACTGTGACTGCTTCTGAAGGTCCTCCAATGCTTCTGTGTCTCAGTTGTCAGTGTTAATGTTAAGTGTTTCAAACAGTTTTCTAATGGAGTTTACTTATTTTCTTGGTTGTTATTGGTTTTATTCCTGTTTTTTTTTACGTATTTGTTTTATGTATTGTTTTAACTGTTTGAAATAAATCTTCTCAATCAATCAATTAATTGATCAATTAATCAATTAATCGTTTTTTTTTTTAAGTGGACATCTGCATTGCTTCTAGGGGAGAGCAGTTATAATGTCCTTTTATTTAGGGCTTTAACTAGAACAATTCACACTGTAAAACTCCCCAGACAAACACCTCTTAGCCAATCAGTAACACAATGTAATCAAATCTAGACTGCGGTATATTGAAATTTTATAATGCGCCCATTTCTGCAATCAGTGTCATTTGTACACAGCTAGTTTCTTCTCAGGTCGGACTGAGTTAGGGCCTTTTAAAGTTTTACATTTTGACATTTAATTATAGCACCATTATGGACCTGTGTTATTTCTTTAGATGCTAGAACAAGGCGCCAAATTGCACATTTACAATCTTCCATTGTAACACCCCAATTAACAATTTTTTTTTCCAATGCCAAAACTTTTGTCAGAATTGGACCAGTGGTGTCGGAGTTAAAATAATAATTTAAAAAAAGCTTTAATTATAGCACTCCCGAGTCCCGATAGGCCAATCAGTCATTTATTTTTATTATTTTTTTGACTTACTGGAATACAGTTTGAAGATGCTTACACCTTCCAAGTTTCAAAATCAGCCCAGTGATGTCAGAGATATCGTAATTGACAGACAGATGGACGGACAGAGCCCGATTTCATCGTGTGGGGGGGAAGCAATTCCAGAAGACTGTTAGCAGCAGCTTTGACCTCCTATGCTGTGCAGTTTGTATCAGATGACAACAGACTATCATGGAATAACAAAACAATTCATTGTATTCTGCCAAGCTGTCTGTTGATGTGAGCGCTCTGATAGCCAATTCTGTCGCAAAATCTAGCGAGGAAAAGATCCGAGGGTTACAAAGATGAAGTACACGGCTTGTCGTGCACCGAAATCAATCGATAACAAAAGGAACGGATTGACTGGCACCACCATGAATAGCAATTTCATCTCAAAAACTAGAAATTGGTATTGACGACGTCGGACAACAAGGGTGGCAGAGGATTCCAGTTACAGCGGAAGATAACCACTTGTGGAATAGATGATCTGAGGTCCCAAAGGAAAACAAAATGTCTTCTTTTATTTTCTTCCTTGAACAAATGAGGAAGGAAAATACATCAAGAAGAGAAACGAGGGCAGATGTAGGCCATGAACAGAGTCAAGTCAAGTCAAGTCAAGTCAAGTTTATTTATATAGCCCTAATTCACAAGCATGTCTCAGAGGGCTTCACAGAAAGTATGTCTAGCTGATTCTAGCTAACACACAGTAACAAGAATATACAGAATAAAGATAACATTTGAACATTTGAGGAAAGCAGGAGAGTGGAGGAGGGAGGGAGAGGGAGGAGGGAGGAGAGGGGGGAGGTGGGGAGAAAATAGGAAATGTGGAGGAGGAGAGAACAGAGGGGGAGAGATGAGGGTGCAGGGGAGGGAGAGCCAGGGTAGGGGTAGGGTCTAGGGTTGGGGGAGGGGAGGGAGTAGGATACGGATTAGGGCGAGGGGAGATGCTTCATCTAACGGCTGATGGCGGTGACGCCAGAGGAGATAGCACCCATCCTACTTGCTGTCATTGTCATGTTGTGGTTGTTTTTTGCATGGAGAACAAAACAACAACACATTCATACACTGTGTTTACAGACCACTCCAAAGCCAGGGGGCGCCAGTGAGGAGAACCAAACAATAGTCTCCTCCAGAAAGCTCTATAGCAATTCATCAGCAGCAGCTTCCAGAGGCGTTCCCGCAAGTTTGATCAGCAAACAGCCAATGAATATACTGTTAAACAAACAGCCATCCAAACAAGACCACCGTGCCTAACGTGGTTATGTCTGCGTCTTGGGCTTGTCGACGGGAAGACAGCGCCAGCCCCGTCTGAGGAACCCTTATGGGGATTTAACCATAGCAGAATTCTGATCGGGCTTGGACCCGGGCCCAGAAAGCCGCAGAGTTAATAGGCTTTCTCTCCGTTGAATAATGCTTTGAATCCGCAATGTGGTGCTGGTGCATACACGGGACGGGAGTGCAATTTAATGTTCCTTTGAGAGAACATTTCCTTCACTACAACATAGAGAAGAAGTGAGCTGATTCCTGAATTGAGGGGGAAAACGTAGAGTGGAAGGTCCACTCCTGAGGATAGACATGAAGATCTCCAAATGTCCAAATATTCCAAGTCATGACTGCCGGCTAAGTGAGGGTGTTAGCTCGTCTTGCCTGTGCAGTGCAGGTCACATTGCAGGTGCAAAAACGCCTCCGGAAAGATCCACAGATGCGTTTGTGCAAAATCAATAAAATATTTCCCTGAATTTCACAGGCGAGTGGAGAAATGAATACATTTATGGGAAAAGGGCAAAAAGAGTTATTTTCCATTTTCAGAAGTCCCAGGTGTAGTCACGCATTCATGAGGAAAAATGTCTGTTTTTCTGTCTGTTAACACTGTTCATCACATGCAATTAAAGTAGATTGGAAAATGAAGACAGAAATCATTTGAGTCTGTGTTTCTCTTAAATGTGTTTTGTTTTTGCACTGCTCCTCCCAGAGATCACCTGTCAGTCACACTGTGTGTCAAACAGTGTTGTGACGTCTCTTTCCTCGGATTGTCTGTTGATGCAGTTGGCGTTTATGTACAGTAGGTGGCGCTCTTTTCTCTGGCTGTTCAGTCACGGTGGCTATCGCTGCTCATACTACACCAGTTCTTTGTTGTTGTCTGTTTATTCCAATCAAACTGCTGCTGTTGCTGCTGCTGGAAACATAAAGCGCATCACTTCCTGTGCACCAGAGGAAGTTTTCCTGGGAGAGACGTCCTCCCAGACACGTGTTTATTAGAACAGCAAATATGAAAGCTTGTGGGGATGGGTTGAATAAGGGTTGCACTATGTCAATCGTCAAAAAAAAGAGTAGCAACATTAATTTACACTGTACATGAAAATGTGGAAGATGATTACTTTAAAACTATTTTTCTAAAGCGAAGATAAGTACGCCTAAAGCTCAAAACCCTTGTCTGTTTGCTGGTCTATTTCCAAAGTGGCTTCCTCTCCGAGCTCGCAGCCTGAGCCTGGGCCTGTCCACATGCCACACATGACTGTAGAGCCACCTGTTGGAAGGGTGGGTGGCTAATTCGAGTCTAGCGAGTTAAGACACATGGCTGTGAGTTAAGACACATGGCTGTGTGTTGCACTCCATCTGACAGAGCAGCAGCTCTACACCAGGCAGCATTCCGCCCCCACCCGGCGCGGCGACGTGCCCCCGGCCGGCACCCTGTTATGGCAGCTCCCCTGATTGATGGAGTATCCCTACTCGCAGGGTTAATTTACACTGGTGAATAATGCATGGAATGATGCCACCCCTCCATGCTGTGTCTCACCATGGGGTGCGGCCTCGGCGTTGCAGGACTCAAGACGTGCTCCCCCCCCTCTCTCCTCGCCACTCGCCGTCACAAAGAGAACATCGGAGGAGGGGGGGGGGGGGGGTTATTTTTAGAAGATGGCAGTTGGAGTGGCCACCTTTTCCTTTTTTGTATTCATTATTGAGCTGTGGGGATTGGTAAACACTGAATTAGTAATATACTGTACCATATATAGACCATAAAAAATATGGACATAGCTACCCTGATGTCACCTATTGTTTTGTGTACTCCTGCACAAAGTACAACGAACTCCTGTACTTCAGCTGAAGAAATTCAAAGTGCCAAAGGCACGATGGTGCACTTCCACACCTGCATCGTTGAGTCCATCCTTACCTCCTCCATCACCGTCTGGTATGCTGCTGCCATGTTCAAGGACATTAACAGACTGTAACGCATCAACCACTGTGCTAAGAAGGTGATTGGATGCAACCTGCCATCCCTTCAGGAACTGCAAACCGCCAGGACGCTGAAGCGGCATAGTAAAATCCACACCAGCTGGACACAAACTCTCAGAAATGCTCCCCTTTGACAAGACAGAGGTTTGTCAAGACCACAACCTCTCGCCATAAGAACAGCTTCTTCCCAACTGCCATCGGCCTCCTCAACAAGGCCCGAAAGCCCCCTCTACCAAGGACTCTAACAACCCCCTCCACTACCCCTCGAACACAGCCAAACCCCCCCCACTGACATGAGCCCCCCCCTTCCCCTTCCCATCATACATCACTTTACAGCAGCAGCAGAGGGACTACACTTGGACCATAAATTCATATTTAATGCCTATTTAACACTCCTCCTATTCGTGTATATATGGGACTGCACTTGCAATGTTTGTGATTTTGTCTTTTAGATATCTTCTTTTTATCTTATGAATATTGATAAGACTGTTACACTGCATACTTACACTAAAGCCCATGGCTCACCAAACAAACACAGATGTTTGTTTAGTGTGCCATGGCTGTCTGTCCTTGTTTGGTCAGATTGGACATGTTTGATCCTTGTTTGTTCGTGTTTGCCCGTGGCACACCGATCAAACATTCTCCAAAGTTGTTGGACAATGTTTGATCGGTGTGCCACGGGCGTAAGACAAATTCCTCGTATGTCATCTGTACATATTGTGGCAATAAAAGTGATTCTGATTTCTTTTTGTCGTGTGTTTTAAAGTCAGTTGGATAGTTCACTCAACATTGGCAACATGATCTATAACCATGTGTAAATATGTAGAAAGAAGAATGTTGTGTTTTGTAATGGCTTGTCGTTATAGCAGCAGCTTACGAAGCCGGCATACTCGGCTATCATTTGCAGCGGACGCCACAAACATATTGTATTGTACAACTGCTGGCTGCATTTCACTGATATTTCAAAGTGAACACGATTGAACAAACACAAAGCAGAACTGTATTCTGCGTCTGCCCTCTCCTGTTAACTGAACTATATCATAGTGTCAATACAAATTCATTGTAAACAACACAGATACATGACTACTGGGACATTCCCGACAAATGGGCGGAGCCTCTGGCCGCCACTCCCCTGCACCCCCGGCTCATCTTTGATGTCCCGGCTCGGGGGGAGGGGGCGGGGTCAGTGCGTGAAGACAAGGCCTGACGAATGGACAGACGGGTGATTGATGGTGGCTGGGCCGGCCGGAGACACAGGAACACCCCTGAAAGCCAACATGTGCCAGTCCTTTGACTGCGTGGTAGAGCCCCCCTGCTATTTCTGTCCCCTTCTCCTCTGGGTCTCCATTTTTCATAAATGACAATTGTGCTGATCAGCACTTTCCCCAGCCTGGCTTCAGCCTTTCCCTATGGGAAGAGTGTAACCCAGTGTCCACACAATGTAACACATCTCCAGAGTGTAACCCAGTGTCGACACAATGTAACACATCTCCAGAGTGTGCAGTGTCCACACAATGTAACACATCTCCAGAGTGTAACCCAGTGTCGACACAATGTAACACATCTCCAGAGTGTGCAGTGTCCACACAATGTAACACATCTCCAGAGTGTGCAGTGTCCACACAATGTAACACATCTCCAGAGTGTGCAGTGTCCACACAATGTAACACATCTACAGAGTGTGCAGTGTCCACACAATGTAACACATCTCCAGAGTGTGCAGTGTCCACACAATGTAACACATCTACAGAGTGTGCAGTGTCCACACAATGTAACACATCTACAGAGTGTGCAGTGTCCACACAATGTAACACATCTCCAGAGTGTGCAGTGTCCACACAATGTAACACATCTCCAGAGTGTGCAGTGTCCACACAATGTAACACATCTCCAGAGTGTGCAGTGTCCACACAATGTAACACATCTACAGAGTGTGCAGTGTCCACACAATGTAACACATCTACAGAGTGTGCAGTGTCCACACAATGTAACACATCTACAGAGTGTGCAGTGTCCACACAATGTAACACATCTACAGAGTGTAACCCAGTGTCCACACAATGTAACACATCTACAGAGTGTGCAGTGTCCACACAATGTAACACATCTCCAGAGTGTAACCCAGTGTCCACACAATGTAACACATCTACAGAGTGTGCAGTGTCCACACAATGTAACACATCTCCAGAGTGTGCAGTGTCCACACAATGTAACACATCTCCAGAGTGTGCAGTGTCCACACAATGTAACACATCTACAGAGTGTAACCCAGCGTCTACACTAGAGATGTTCATCAGTTATCGAAAATCGATAATTGATCGTTAAGGAATGGAATCGATCATGTGGAATTTTTATCGATTTTGTTATTATTATTATTATTATTTTTTTGCGGACTAGGTTTGGGTGGAATTCGTTCCTCCTCGCCCCACTCCATTGCACAGCCGACTAACGTGAGGTGGAGCTTCATATAGTCTCTAGTTTTCTGGCTTGGCTCGGGCCTTTGTGCCAACAAAACTGTTTTAAACATGGGGAATTCACACCGGCATGCGCCGGGGACAGCAGTGTTGGAGAGGAGACACATTGAAATAAAGAGTTCATTGAGGAGAACACGTTGTCTTTCGTATTTTCTGCCATAGGCATTCATTTTGTAAAAAAAAAAATATATATATATATATATTATTATTAATATGATCGATAATCGATAATTGATCGTTAATTTTCCCCGATTTTCGATTATGGAAATTTTTCAAAATGAACATCCCTAGTCTACATAATGTAACACATCTCCAGAGTGTAACCCAGTGTCCACACAATGTAACACATCTCCAGAGTGTCACACAATAGCTTGAGATACCTGTATACGCCGTGTGATCTGTTCCAAGATCGAGAATTAAATAGAACATGCAGATACTGTACATAAAGTGATGAATACAATATTTTGTGAGTGCAGTTTCCCATCTGGAAAATCGGTTATCCATTTGATATCTTTTAAAATATTTAACCCTGGAGAAATAACACTACACAAGACAAGGATAATGCAATTCTCAAATGTGGATAATGCACTTCTGATGAAAAAATCAGACAGAACCTTACAATTCCAAGCTCATAATTTAAACCAAAAAAAAGGGGGGGTGGGGGCTATCATTATTTCAAGAATCAAGAATTTATATAGCTTATTTGAGAACTGGCACCTTGAATGACAAGTGTATTCTGAATTGTAAGCAAGTAGTAGGGCTGGGCGATTAATCGAATTTTAATCATGATTACGATTTGGGCTGTCCACGATTATGAAAACAAGATAATCGACATACAACGATTTTGCGGCTCTTGTCACTCTCGTTCTGTCTTGTGTTGTAAATCGAGCGCACCCTTTCCTTTGCAGCGGTGTGCTCGGCCCCTCCCCCAAAGCCCAAAACACACACACACCGCTCGAGTTGGGAATGACTGTCATGTGAGAGCCACTGCATGTTTCTCCTCCCCGCTTATTTCCGTGGTAGCACAAGAATAAGATGAGAGAAGTCACAGAAAGAGAGCCGCTGGTCGAGAGGAGAGGTAAAACAACGTATGTGGGGTGGAAGCACTATGGTTTCGTCGAGTTTAAAGGTCCACACATCAAGAGCGATGCGAATATACAGCACGGAATTGCGATACGAGTTTTGACCCACCTGTCAATCACAGCCACAGACTTGGAACAAACAGTGCAAGATATGCGCGCCGCGGTCGTGGCAGCACTCCGCAACACAACCTATCACTTGAAATCCACTCACAAAGTGGTCTATGACCAAACAATAAACGCTAAACGAACAAAAATACAAAGCCCCATCTAGTTACTGCCACCGCATACAGTCATCGATCAGGACACTCTTTACAATGCGACCGCATATTCAACAGCTAACGAGCTCACAGATAAACATTAACAATAGCCTATTATGAACCTAAACGACGTAAGTCGCTTTGGCTAAAAGCATCTGCCAAATGAGTAATTTAATGTAATGTAAACGAACGTTACTAGTGTTCTCATTTGGTGAGTTTTGAGGTTTAAGGACTACTATGTTTACCAACATATTGAATGTAGATTAATAGTTGCAGTTGGTTGTGGCAGTTCACTGCAACATAGTAGGCCTATACTGTATATTTATTTTAGTTTTTATTTTATTTCTAAATCTTTGCACTTTTATTTATTTTCACTTATTTATTTATTTATTTTCAATTATATCTAAAATCCAAAGACATCCAATGTTAAAAAGAAAAGCCAGTGTCAATGTTCAATAAATTCATGATGTTCTCAATGTCAATGAATAATCGTGTTAAATAATCGTGATCTCAATATCAATCAAAATAATCGTGATTATGATTTTTGCCATAATCGAGCAGCCCTAGCAAGTAGCTACATTCCCTGTATAAATCAACGAAACAATACAAAACAACGAAACCCGAGCGGGTTATTGTCGTTAGTAAGCGAGTCGTTTTACAGCTCGGGTGATGGGCGTATGCTACTGGATAAAGTGTCAATGGTGCAGCAAGGCTGTGCTTATTGTCCCACTGAAGGACCACCAATCACCTGGCAGCAAATGCATTGTTACAGGCTGGATATTGACATGCTTCATAAATCAGAGGTATTGGATTGCCAGCTGCTATTTATACACCCGGTGACACAACCTGCCCGCTAGCCCGCCCGCGGCCTCACATCCTGGGGAGTGTGTATTGACCTGATGCTATGAGGCAGGCAACAGTCAGGGGAGACCACCATTATTTCCCATGGACACACACACAGGAGTACATTATGCATTCACATATACCGGCATAGATTCTTCTCCATGTATCTCCCATACATTCAGTGACACATCACTCTCTCCTGTTTTCCCCAAACCCCGATCTGTCAACAGATCCCGTCGTTACAGAGCCGGTGAATACGGCGGTAAAGCGAGATGTCTCCCCATCTGTCCACGCCCATTACGCCTCCCATTAGGTGGGACATCTTCATCTCCATCGTGTGACTGGATTGAGCCCACTAACTGTGCACTGATGGAGAGAGACAATCGACTGTCAGGTGTCCGGTAACCGTTCACGCTTTACCCAGACATCCATTTTCATTAGGCGCGTCAAGAAGCGGACGGCATATTTTCTATTGGACTTCCTTCTACACAGAATTTGCTCCAAATGCAGCGCGGCCGCCATCAGACTGTGACAGGCAGCGGGAGAGCAGGAGGGATATGGGAGATGGTTGCATGGTCGCCTTTCGGGAAAACCTCGGTGACGAACGCCGCCCGATGTTTCCGTCGCACGATTTCTCATCTCGGGAGAGATGGCGTGGCTTCGTTGTTGGCCCAGAAGTGTCATTTGGCCACATTATGTGCATTTGTCATCTATTTAAGTGCGTGAGGAGATCGAGCAAATACCATTTATTAATCTCTGTTGATTTATTTAAATGAAGACAAAGTCGAGGCACAGCTACGGCTACAGCATGACCCACCAGTTTTCAAATGAAAGCAAATATTTAATACGACCAACCTCGCCTCTAAAAGTAAAAAAAAAAAAATACTTGTGAGCATTTGCCCCTGTTTCATAACATCAGGCAATTACAACTAATTATTAAACAGCAAAGCTAACAAACAATTGCTCTCATTCATTCATTACCCATTCGTGTATCCATGAAAACCTTGCAGGCTAGATTTACTCCTGCTGCTACCATTGTGGATCCACTTACAGATTCACAGCCTTCACCCATTTCAAACAGCTTTCGTTTTGTTTTGTCTTGCGGTTAGAGATTAGATTAAAGGGATAGTTCAAATTTTTTAAAGTCTAGACCTATTTGCATTGATGATGTGGATTGGTGGAGTTCTTTCAACACAATCCAGGCTGTTCCTCATAGTAGCTCTGGAAGGCTGGGGAAAAACTAAAGCAAGGTCAATGGGGTCACGCTCCTGTATGTACAAGCTGACTGAAGCTCACTGAAATGTACTGTGTGTGTGTGTGTGTGTGTGTGTGTGTGTGTGTGTGTGTGTGTGTGTGTGTGTGTGTGTGTGTGTGTGTGTGTGTGTGTGCACACTGTGGAGAACGTTTCAGTGAGCTTCAGTCAGCTTGTACATACAGGAGCGTGACTCCATTGACCTTGCATTCATGTTTGGCCAACTTTCCAGACCTACAGTACTATGAGGAACAGCCTGGATTGTGCTGAGAAAGACCTCCACCAATCAACATCCTCGATGCAGATTCATAATTTATTGTCCTCCTTAGAGGAAATTTGTTTTCACAGTCTACATCAAAGGGCAAACTAGCAAATAGGGCTAGACTTTAAAAAAAATATGAACTATCCCTTTAAGCAGATTTCAATAGAACTGTCTATATTTACAGCTAACAAAGGTCAGGATGACCGTGGCCTCTATAGGGTTTTTGCACACAAAGGTCAGGATGACCGTGGCCTCTATAGGGTTTTTGCACACAAAGGTCAGGATGACCGTGGCCTCTATAGGGTTTTTGCACACAAAGGTCAGGATGACCGTGGCCTCTATAGGGTTTTTGCACACAAAGGTCAGGATGACCGTGGCCTCTATAGGGTTTTTGCACACAAAGGTCAGGATGACCGTGGCCTCTATAGGGTTTTTGCACACAAAGGTCAGGATGACTGTGGCCTCTATAGGGTTTTTGCACACAAAGGTCAGGATGACCGTGGCCTCTATAGGGTTTTTGCACACAAAGGTCAGGATGACCGTGGCCTCTATAGGGTTTTTGCACACAAAGGTCAGGATGACTGTGGCCTCTATAGGGTTTTTGCACACAAAGGTCAGGATGACCGTGGCCTCTATAGGGTTTTTGCACACAAAGGTCAGGATGACCGTGGCCTCTATAGGGTTTTTGCACACAAAGGTCAGGATGACCGTGGCCTCTATAGGGTTTTTGCACACAAAGGTCAGGATGACTGTGGCCTCTATAGGGTTTTTGCACACAAAGGTCAGGATGACCGTGGCCTCTATAGGGTTTTTGCACACAAAGGTCAGGATGACCGTGGCCTCTATAGGGTTTTTGCACACAAAGGTCAGGATGACCGTGGCCTCTATAGGGTTTTTGCACACAAAGGTCAGGATGACTGTGGCCTCTATAGGGTTTTTGCACACAAAGGTCAGGATGACCGTGGCCTCTATAGGGTTTTTGCACACAAAGGTCAGGATGACCGTGGCCTCTATAGGGTTTTTGCACACAAAGGTCAGGATGACCGTGGCCTCTATAGGGTTTTTGCACACAAAGGTCAGGATGACTGTGGCCTCTATAGGGTTTTTGCACACAAAGGTCAGGATGACCGTGGCCTCTATAGGGTTTTTGCACACAAAGGTCAGGATGACTGTGGCCTCTATAGGGTTTTTGCACACAAAGGTCAGGATGACCGTGGCCTCTATAGGGTTTTTGCACACAAAGGTCAGGATGACCGTGGCCTCTATAGGGTTTTTGCACACAAAGGTCAGGATGACCGTGGCCTCTATAGGGTTTTTGCACACAAAGGTCAGGATGACCGTGGCCTCTATAGGGTTTTTGCACACAAAGGTCAGGATGACTGTGGCCTCTATAGGGTTTTTGCACACAAAGGTCAGGATGACCGTGGCCTCTATAGGGTTTTTGCACACAAAGGTCAGGATGACCGTGGCCTCTATAGGGTTTTTGCACACAAAGGTCAGGATGACCGTGGCCTCTATAGGGTTTTTGCACACAAAGGTCAGGATGACCGTGGCCTCTATAGGGTTTTTGCACACAAAGGTCAGGATGACTGTGGCCTCTATAGGGTTTTTGCACACAAAGGTCAGGATGACCGTGGCCTCTATAGGGTTTTTGCACACAAAGGTCAGGATGACCGTGGCCTCTATAGGGTTTTTGCACACAGCCGATGCAGCGGCCCTCATCTACTCAGTGGGTTGATCATTTAAACGGTGTGGCAGTAGCACTCAATCCGGCTCAGATCCCGCTGTGTGTCTACAGGGCGGCGCTGCTGACACATTATCCACACACACTTAGCAGATAGCCTTCCATCTAATGACTCACTCTGCACTCACTCACAGTCGTCTCGCTGACACTCGTGTGAACTCAACCCAATTAATACGTCGCCGTGACTTGACATGACTAACGTGACTCCGCCAGATGATCAGCGACAAGACACGCGTGTCTTGTTGTGAAAACAATACCGCCCCCATCTGGCGGAGTCAGGTTTAGCCTCTGCCTGGAAATCAGATCTTGGCCCTGCTAATTTGTAGCCTGGTAAACCGCCCGTCACGTGAACTCACATTTCATTTGGTTCTCCGTGACGGTCTGGACCCGCACAGGCAGTTTAAGATGATTGGTCGAGCCATGCCGGCCATTGCCGGGCCGACGAATCAGCGGCGGCCGTAGGCGGGCAGGCTCGTCTGGGCAAGTAGTGGGTACATGGTCTTTGTAGTTCTTTTCACTCGTCAACATCGCGGATGTGACAGGCAGTCTGAATTAAATTGAATGTAATGTTCCCAATTCTATGTATTAAATTCTAAAAAACGACCCTCAACATTTGGGAAGGCTAAGCCACACAACTAGTTCGTTATAATCTAACTAAATGCTTCGAAGGTGACTTTACGACCGCGAGGACTCAATCAATGAATACCACGGAGATCATCCACAGGCACCTTCCGCGATCTGATTGGTTGAAGTTAACACCCACCAGCGGTGATAGACAGATGGGTCATCCAATCACCTGCCAAGTAGCTTGGACAAAGTGCCCGCCTCCGTCAGCGGGTCTGGTGACTTCAAACCCAGATCGACTGGTTTAGTGAAACCTATGTGGAGCTATACCGTCCATCTGGCAGCGTCAGGTTAGCTAATTTGGGGCGGTACAAACAAACTACAGTGTATGCTACACGAGCGGCGCTTCCAACCGCCGCAACAGATGGAGCGCATCGGCTAACGGTGCCATCAAAACAAGAGCCAAACTTGATACTAAACATTTTGTGTAGGACTTGTGAAACACTTGAGCGACTTGTCACCGCTAATTCTGTGTTGTTTTTTGGAGATGATTTCAGTGGCATTTGTGCTCTGCTAGACAGCGACAGTGCAGAGTGACAGGGAGGACGATGGCAGCGAGGGAAGGGATGACATGCAACACGGGTCACGGGAAGGATTCAAATCTGCAACGGACGTCGTGACACCCCTTCACCCCACCGCCCGGCTGGGTGCTTATTCCTATGCTGACACTTGCACACATTTTGTGTTATTATTTCCGTTCAAATTTTTACATTTAATTAGATTTACACAGGCTTACCGCTCACTGGGGTAATAATAATGATAAAAGCCAATAAAACCAAATGGATAGCACTTTTCTTAACAATGTGCTATAAAATCAAAGGAACAAAACAACGATATAAAGATATCATATAATACAGAGACGACTTGCTGCCCACTCCTTTAACAGGCAGTCAGCGGAATTTAAACACCTTACTGGAGTTCCCAGCAATACTAGTACAGCTTTATGAGAGGAAAGCTAGTTAAGGCAGTAACAGACTGATGAAAACAAAGACAATTTATTTTTTTGCAACATCTTGTCTGTTGAGATGACATTCCTATCTCATCTTGTTCCTATTTTCTGTTGATGCAGTTTGAGTTACTGTAGGTGGCGCTCTTTTCTCTGTCTGTTCAGCCATGGTGGCTATCACTGTTCATGCTAAGTACCCGGTTCTTTAGAGCGCGGTTGCTGCTTCCAGAAGCCTGTGTACCAGAGGAGTTTCCCAGGAAAGATCAGGGCTTTCACTGGGTACAGGCTGTTAAGAATGTCACAGATTATTACTTTAAATGCAACTTGGGTAATAGTAATAACTTTGCATTAAGCAGTAGGCCAGCGATTCCCAACCTGTGGGCCGCGGAGGTATTGCAAGTGGGCTGTATTGCAGATGCTGTGTTAGTGACTGAACATGCTGCAACATGTCTCTCAGATGTTGTGTTAGTGACTGAACATGCTGTAACATGTCTCAGATGCTGTGTTAGTGACTGAACATGCTGCAACATGTCTCAGATGCTGTGTTAGTGACTGAACATGCTGTAACATGTCTCAGATGTTGTGTTAGTGACTGAACATGCTGTAACATGTCTCAGATGCTGTGTTAGTGACTGAACATGCTGTAACATGTCTCAGATGTTGTGTTAGTGACTGAACATGCTGTAACATGTCTCAGATGCTGTGTTAGTGACTGAACATGCTGCAACATGTCTCTCAGATGCTGTGTTAGTGACTGAACATGCTGCAACATGTCTCAGATGCTGTGTTAGTGACTGAACATGCTGTAACATGTCTCAGATGCTGCGTTAGTGACTGAACATGCTGTAACATGTCTCAGATGCTGTGTTAGTGACTGAACATGCTGTAACATGTCTCAGATGCTGTGTTAGTGACTGAACATGCTGTAACATGTCTCAGATGCTGTGTTAGTGACTGAACATGCTGTAACATGTCTCAGATGCTGTGTTAGTGACTGAACATGCTGTAACATGTCTCAGATGCTGTGTTAGTGACTGAACATGCTGTAACATGTCTCAGATGCTGTGTTAGTGACTGAACATGCTGTAACATGTCTCAGATGCTGTGTTAGTGACTGAACATGCTGTAACATGTCTCAGATGCTGTGTTAATGACTGAACATGCTGTAACATGTCTCAGATGCTGTGTTAGTGACTGAACATGCTGTAACATGTCTCAGATGCTGTGTTAGTGACTAAACATGCTGTAACATGTCTCAGATGCTGTGTTAGTGACTGAACATGCTGTAACATGTCTCAGATGCTGTGTTAGTGACTGAACATGCTGTAACATGTCTCAGATGTTGTGTTAGTGACTGAACATGCTGTAACATGTCTCAGATGCTGTGTTAGTGACTGAACATGCTGTAACATGTCTCAGATGCTGTGTTAGTGACTGAACATGCTGTAACATGTCTCTCAGATGCTGTGTTAGTGACTGAACATGCTGTAACATGTCTCAGATGCTGTGTTAGTGACTGAACATGCTATAACATGTCTCAGATGCTGTGTTAGTGACTGAACATGCTGCAACATGTCTCAGATGCTGCGTTAGTGACTGAACATGCTGTAACATGTCTCAGATGCTGTGTTAGTGACTGAACATGCTGTAACATGTCTCAGATGCTGTGTTAGTGACTGAACATGCTGCAACATGTCTCAGATGCTGCGTTAGTGACTGAACATGCTGTAACATGTCTCAGATGCTGTGTTAGTAACTGAACATGCTGTAACATGTCTCAGATGCTGTGTTAGTGACTGAACATGCTGTAACATGTCTCAGATGCTGTGTTAGTGACTGAACATGCTGTAACATGTCTCAGATGCTGTGTTAGTGACTGAACATGCTGTAACATGTCTCATATGCTGTGTTAGTGACTGAACATGCTGTAACATGTCTCAGATGCTGTGTTAGTGACTGAACATGCTGTAACATGTCTCAGATGCTGTGTTAGTGACTGAACATGCTGTAACATGTCTCAGATGCTGTGTTAGTGACTGAACATGCTGTAACATGTCTCAGATGCTGTGTTAGTGACTGAACATGCTGTAACATGTCTCAGATGTTGTGTTAGTGACTGAACATGCTGTAACATGTCTCAGATGCTGTGTTAGTGACTGAACATGCTGTAACATGTCTCAGATGCTGTGTTAGTGACTGAACATGCTGTAACATGTCTCAGATGCTGTGTTAGTGACTGAACATGCTGTAACATGTCTCAGATGCTGTGTTAGTGACTGAACATGCTGTAACATGTCTCAGATGCTGTGTTAGTGACTGAACATGCTGCAACATGTCTCTCAGATGCTGTGTTAGTGACTGAACATGCTGTAACATGTCTCAGATGCTGTGTTAGTGACTGAACATGCTGTAACATGTCTCAGATGCTGTGTTAGTGACTGAACATGCTGTAACATGTCTCAGATGCTGTGTTAGTGACTGAACATGCTGTAACATGTCTCAGATGCTGTGTTAGTGACTGAACATGCTGTAACATGTCTCAGATGCTGTGTTAGTGACTGAACATGCTGCAACATGTCTCAGATGCTGTGTTAGTGACTGAACATGTTGCAACATGTCTCAGATGCTGTGTTAGTGACTGAACATGCTGTAACATGTCTCAGATGTTGTGTTAGTGACTGAACATGCTGTAACATGTCTCAGATGCTGTGTTAGTGACTGAACATGCTGTAACATGTCTCAGATGCTGTGTTAGTGACTGAACATGCTGCAACATGTCTCTCAGATGCTGTGTTAGTGACTGAACATGCTGCAACATGTCTCAGATGCTGTGTTAGTGACTGAACATGCTGTAACATGTCTCAGATGCTGTGTTAGTGACTGAACATGCTGCAACATGTCTCAGATGCTGTGTTAGTGACTGAACATGCTGTAACATGTCTCTCAGATGCTGTGTTAGTGACTGAACATGCTGTAACATGTCTCAGATGCTGTGTTAGTGACTGAACATGCTGTAACATGTCTCAGATGCTGTGTTAGTGACTGAACATGCTGTAACATGTCTCAGATGCTGTGTTAGTGACTGAACATGCTGTAACATGTCTCAGATGCTGTGTTAGTGACTGAACATGCTGCAACATGTCTCAGATGCTGTGTTAGTGACTGAACATGCTGCAACATGTATCAGATGCTGTGTTAGTGACTGAACATGCTGTAACATGTATCAGATGCTGTGTTAGTGACTGAACATGCTGTAACATGTCTCAGATGCTGTGTTAGTGACTGAACATGCTGTAACATGTCTCAGATGCTGTGTTAGTGACTGAACATGCTGTAACATGTCTCAGATGCTGTGTTAGTGACTGAACATGCTGTAACATGTCTCAGATGCTGTGTTAGTGACTGAACATGCTGCAACATGTCTCAGATGCTGTGTTAGTGACTGAACATGCTGCAACATGTCTCTCAGATGCTGTGTTAGTGACTGAACATGCTGCAACATGTCTCAGATGCTGTGTTAGTGACTGAACATGCTGTAACATGTCTCAGATGCTGTGTTAGTGACTGAACATGCTGCAACATGTCTCAGATGCTGTGTTAGTGACTGAACATGCTGTAACATGTCTCTCAGATGCTGTGTTAGTGACTGAACATGCTGTAACATGTCTCAGATGCTGTGTTAGTGACTGAACATGCTGTAACATGTCTCAGATGCTGTGTTAGTGACTGAACATGCTGCAACATGTCTCAGATGCTGTGTTAGTGACTGAACATGCTGTAACATGTCTCAGATGCTGTGTTAGTGACTGAACATGCTGCAACATGTATCAGATGCTGTGTTAGTGACTGAACATGCTGTAACATGTCTCAGATGCTGTGTTAGTGACTGAACATGCTGTAACATGTCTCAGATGCTGTGTTAGTGACTGAACATGCTGTAACATGTCTCAGATGCTGTGTTAGTGACTGAACATGCTGTAACATGTCTCAGATGCTGTGTTAGTGACTGAACATGCTGCAACATGTCTCAGATGCTGTGTTAGTGACTGAACATGCTGCAACATGTATCAGATGCTGTGTTAGTGACTGAACATGCTGTAACATGTATCAGATGCTGTGTTAGTGACTGAACATGCTGTAACATGTCTCAGATGCTGTGTTAGTGACTGAACATGCTGCAACATGTCTCAGATGCTGTGTTAGTGACTGAACATGCTGCAACATGTCTCAGATGCTGTGTTAGTGACTGAACATGCTGTAACATGTATCAGATGCTGTGTTAGTGACTGAACATGCTGTAACATGTCTCTCAGATGCTGTGTTAGTGACTGAACATGCTGTAACATGTCTCAGATGCTGTGTTAGTGACTGAACATGCTGTAACATGTCTCAGATGCTGTGTTAGTGACTGAACATGCTGCAACATGTCTCTCAGATGCTGTGTTAGTGACTGAACATGCTGTAACATGTCTCAGATGCTGTGTTAGTGACTGAACATGCTGTAACATGTCTCAGATGCTGTGTTAGTGACTGAACATGCTGTAACATGTCTCAGATGCTGTGTTAGTGACTGAACATGCTGTAACATGTCTCAGATGCTGTGTTAGTGACTGAACATGCTGCAACATGTCTCAGATGCTGTGTTAGTGACTGAACATGCTGTAACATGTCTCAGATGCTGTGTTAGTGACTGAACATGCTGTAACATGTCTCAGATGCTGTGTTAGTGACTGAACATGCTGTAACATGTCTCAGATGCTGCGTTAGTGACTGAACATGCTGTAACATGTCTCAGATGCTGTGTTAGTGACTGAACATGCTGTAACATGTCTCAGATGCTGTGTTAGTGACTGAACATGCTGTAACATGTCTCTCAGATGCTGTGTTAGTGACTGAACATGCTGCAACATGTCTCAGATGCTGTGTTAGTGACTGAACATGCTGTAACATGTCTCTCAGATGCTGTGTTAGTGACTGAACATGCTGCAACATGTCTCAGATGCTGTGTTAGTGACTGAACATGCTGTAACATGTCTCAGATGCTGTGTTAGTGACTGAACATGCTGTAACATGTCTCAGATGCTGTGTTAGTGACTGAACATGCTGTAACATGTCTCTCAGATGCTGTGTTAGTGACTGAACATGCTGTAACATGTCTCAGATGCTGTGTTAGTGACTGAACATGCTGTAACATGTCTCAGATGCTGTGTTAGTGACTGAACATGCTGTAACATGTCTCAGATGCTGTGTTAGTGACTGAACATGCTGTAACATGTCTCAGATGCTGTGTTAGTGACTGAACATGCTGCAACATGTCTCAGATGTTGTGTTAGTGACTGAACATGCTGTAACATGTCTCAGATGCTGTGTTAGTGACTGAACATGCTGTAACATGTCTCAGATGCTGTGTTAGTGACTGAACATGCTGTAACATGTCTCAGATGCTGTGTTAGTGACTGAACATGCTGTAACATGTCTCAGATGCTGCGTTAGTGACTGAACATGCTGTAACATGTCTCAGATGCTGCGTTAGTGACTGAACATGCTGTAACATGTCTCAGATGTTGTGTTAGTGACTGAACATGCTGCAACATGTCTCAGATGCTGTGTTAGTGACTGAACATGCTGTAACATGTCTCAGATGCTGTGTTAGTGACTGAACATGCTGCAACATGTCTCAGATGCTGTGTTAGTGACTGAACATGCTGTAACATGTCTCAGATGCTGTGTTAGTGACTGAACATGCTGTAACATGTCTCAGATGCTGCGTTAGTGACTGAACATGCTGTAACATGTCTCAGATGCTGCGTTAGTGACTGAACATGCTGTAACATGTCTCAGATGCTGTGTTAGTGACTGAACATGCTGTAACATGTCTCAGATGCTGCGTTAGTGACTGAACATGCTGTAACATGTCTCAGATGCTGCGTTAGTGACTGAACATGCTGTAACATGTCTCAGATGCTGTGTTAGTGACTGAACATGCTGTAACATGTCTCAGATGCTGTGTTAGTGACTGAACATGCTGTAACATGTCTCAGATGCTGTGTTAGTGACTGAACATGCTGTAACATGTCTCAGATGCTGTGTTAGTGACTGAACATGCTGTAACATGTCTCAGATGCTGTGTTAGTGACTGAACATGCTGTAACATGTCTCAGATGCTGTGTTAGTGACTGAACATGCTGTAACATGTCTCAGATGCTGTGTTAGTGACTGAACATGCTGTAACATGTCTCAGATGCTGCGTTAGTGACTGAACATGCTGTAACATGTCTCAGATGCTGTGTTAGTGACTGAACATGCTGTAACATGTCTCAGATGCTGCGTTAGTGACTGAACATGCTGTAACATGTCTCAGATGCTGTGTTAGTGACTGAACATGCTGCAACATGTATCAGATGCTGTGTTAGTGACTGAACATGCTGTAACATGTCTCAGATGCTGTGTTAGTGACTGAACATGCTGTAACATGTCTCAGATGCTGCGTTAGTGACTGAACATGCTGTAACATGTCTCAGATGCTGTGTTAGTGACTGAACATGCTGTAACATGTCTCAGATGCTGTGTTAGTGACTGAACATGCTGTAACATGTCTCAGATGCTGTGTTAGTGACTGAACATGCTGTAACATGTATCAGATGCTGTGTTAGTGACTGAACATGCTGTAACATGTCTCAGATGCTGTGTTAGTGACTGAACATGCTGTAACATGTCTCAGATGCTGTGTTAGTGACTGAACATGCTGTAACATGTCTCAGATGCTGTGTTAGTGACTGAACATGCTGTAACATGTCTCAGATGCTGCGTTAGTGACTGAACATGCTGTAACATGTCTCAGATGCTGTGTTAGTGACTGAACATGCTGCAACATGTATCAGATGCTGTGTTAGTGACTGAACATGCTGTAACATGTCTCAGATGTTGTGTTAGTGACTGAACATGCTGTAACATGTCTCAGATGCTGTGTTAGTGACTGAACATGCTGTAACATGTCTCAGATGCTGTGTTAGTGACTGAACATGCTGTAACATGTCTCAGATGCTGTGTTAGTGACTGAACATGCTGTAACATGTCTCAGATGCTGTGTTAGTGACTGAACATGCTGTAACATGTCTCTCAGATGCTGTGTTAGTGACTGAACATGCTGTAACATGTCTCAGATGCTGTGTTAGTGACTGAACATGCTGTAACATGTCTCAGATGCTGTGTTAGTGACTGAACATGCTGTAACATGTCTCAGATGCTGTGTTAGTGACTGAACATGCTGTAACATGTCTCAGATGCTGTGTTAGTGACTGAACATGCTGTAACATGTCTCAGATGCTGTGTTAGTGACTGAACATGCTGCAACATGTCTCAGATGCTGTGTTAGTGACTGAACATGCTGTAACATGTCTCAGATGCTGTGTTAGTAACTGAACATGCTGTAACATGTCTCAGATGCTGTGTTAGTGACTGAACATGCTGCAACATGTCTCAGATGCTGTGTTAGTGACTGTGGGAAATAAAAAGTGCTCTGAGGATGCATTATTTGGCCTCTGTATGTTTCCATGGGGTCGGAGGTGTTGCCGCGAAAAGTTTTGAGATTTCCAAAGTGGGCCCTGAGTTGGAAAAGGTTTTGGGAACTGCTGCGAGTAGCCTCTTCCGTCAATGTTTGACAATCTCTTCAAAACCTGCGACGTAGATCGTGGGCAGCATTTGACAGAAGAAAGCCGTCAGGAGATGGTGTGAAACGAGCCCCTGTGGGTGAAGGCTGCATGTAACCTGGCCCCAGATGCACAGGCAACACGGAGCAGGAGGCCAGTTAGCCAACAGACACAACTGACACTGCTGTCACTGGAGAGGATGATGGTCGAGCACTATGGGGGCTAGAGACTCAACTTCTGATACGCGACGCAGGGTGTGCGTGTGTGTTGTAGCGGTCTGACTCAGTGCCGGGGTGCCAGTCAGGTTTAGGCCTGACAATATATATTGTCATATATTTTAGACTGAGTAAAATCAGTCAGAGTCAAACCTCCCACAAAGGATACACAAAATGAGAATAAATGCAATTATATTAAATCATATCATGAACCCACGAAAAGCCTAATATTCGTAAACAAGCAACCAAACAGTTAGAATGAAGGCAGTTGACAGCAATAATCACCACAACACACAAAGATCGTATATGCACAAGCTGTATTGACTGTTCAGTTCAAGGCAATGCAAGCAGAAGTTCAGTTCAAGGCAATGCAAGCAGAAGGTCAGTTCAACACCAGCAACAAAAATAGCTTAAATCCCCCAACAAAAATAGTTCCACTCCAGAATCTCCTTATGATCAAAAGTAAAGTAATTAGTTCAAAAAGCCCAAATTTAATCCACACGACAGTTGCCCCCCAGAAAACTCCTCTTCCCAATGTAAACGATCTCTGGCCAAGCCAGTTACCTCAGCCTGTCACGGGATCACTTCCTCCTCAGTAGCACGGAGTTGCGAAGCCGGTGCTTTTATGAATGGGTTTCCCTTGGCATGCGTTGATCCAGTGTTGGCGTAGGACGAGCGGTACAAACGCTACTATACACGGACTTTTCAACTCGAGGGTATTGTGAACCAGTGCGGTCACTGTGGGACGGTCTCTGCCTCTTCCCCTGCTTGGTGAGTTGTCGCCATCTTAGGTTAGGCTACGCCATAGTTATGTGTAAGGAGGGGATTGGACGAAAACAGGTGAGGGAGATGTCCACTTGTGATTGGGTGGATAGGAGATGCGTGTCAAGGGGTGTGTGTTTCCATTGAGAAATACGTAGTATCAGAGAGGGGGGGGGGGGTGAGAGAGAGGAATGAATGGAGTGATGTTTTGAAATGGCAGATCGCCACACTCTCCCCCCCTTAGAAAAAGCCGAGATTAGGCAGTCACTTTCTAACTTTTTCTCTTCTACAGGTCATGTCCCTGCTCGTCTGGTGATGCAGCTGGAAATCCCAGGAAATCCTCGCTGTCACTCTCCTCATTGAAAATATCCAGGACTCGTTGTCGCTCCATGTCCTCAATCTCCTGCCCAGTGGGGTAGCAGGGCTTGAGTCGTGACACGTGCACAACTTTGCGATCCTCTCCTGTATCCTCCAGCACCACATCATAGTTCACGGGTCCTACTTGGTCAATTATTCGGTAGGGTCCACGCCATTTGGGTGCTAGCTTTGCTGCAAAGGATTTCTCCGCTTTTGAGTAGGGATGTGAGCGTACCCATACTCTGTCCTGATCGTGAAGCTGTACGTCTCTGCGATTCTTATCATAATTCCGTTTTTGTCTTGTCCGGCCTTTGGTGAGATTCACCTGCACAAACTCCTTCAGTTCCTGAAGCTCTGTGACTTTTTTATAGGCTGAAGAGTCTGGTGGTGGAGTCCAGGGCCGTAGTAACACGTCCAGAGGGCCTCGGAGTGTCCTACCCAGGTTTAACTCTGCAGGGGTCACACCGGTGGTTTCCTGGACGGCTGAGTTGATGGCAAAGCGGAAGTTGGCAAGGTGCTTGTCCCAGTGTTTGTGATTGTCTGCAACATAAGAGGCAATCATGGTTTTTAATGTGCGATTGATCCTCTCAGTCAGATTGGTTTGTGGATGGTACGCCGAAGTCATCTTCTGCCTCAAGTTCCAGGTGTCACAGGTGGCCTTGAAGACAGAAGAGACGAACTGAGTGCCCCTGTCGGACAAAATGTAATCAGGCACTCCCCATCTGGTCAAGATTTCTTCGGTGAGTATTCTAGAGACTGTTTCCGCTGTGGCTTTTCTCAAAGGGAAGAGCTCCACCCAACGGGTATAGTAGTCCACAAAGACTAACAGATATATGTTCCCCTTAGAGCTTCGGGGGAAAGGGCCCATGAAGTCCACGCCGAGCATCTCCCAAGGACCTCCTACAATCGTCTGCTGCAACTTGCCCGCAACCTTACGGCTTTCAGGTTTGTATCTTTGGCACACCTGGCAGTTTTGTACATGGTTCCTGACTTCCAAACTCATCCCAGGCCAGTATACCAGAGATTGCATTCTCTTGTAGGTTTTGTACCTACCCAAGTGGCCGGATATGGAGTCTTCATGGAACATCTGCAGAAGTTGTTGTCGAAGTTGTGCAGGTATGTAGATTTGATACATGGTTTTGTGGGGCAGCTTTAAGACTCTGTAGACCTTGTCCTCGAGAATGGTGTATTTGGTAACATCATTCACCGAGACTTCTCCCCCCTCCATCACAGCCTGGTATATCCTCTGGATCTCCAAGTCTTCCTGTTGTGCCTTCCATACCACATCGTCAGAGATGGGAAGCTCTCTCCCAGGTTGTGCCTGAACTGACAGCATGGTTGCAAATGCTGATGATTGTTCGGTGGTAGCATCACATGGAGCTCTTGACAAGGCATCAGGGACGGTGTTATATTTCCCTTTCCGGTACTCCACTGCAAATGAGAACTCCTGCAACCGAAGAACCCATCGAGTGAGTCTTGCACTGGGCTTTTGAGTTTTGAAAACCCACACCAGAGAAGAATGGTCCGTGACAACTGTGAAGAATCTGGCCTCCAGGTAGTACCTCCACTTCTCCAGTGCCCACACAACTGCCAAGCATTCTTTTTCGGTTGTTGAGTAGTTTCTTTCTGCCTTGTTTAGACTCCTACTGCCATATGCCAAGACCTCTTCCGATCCTAATCCAGTTTGCTGGACGAGGACTGCTCCAAGACCGACATCACTTGCGTCTGTGTACACTGTGAAGGGCAGCTCAAAGTTAGGATGTCCCAGGATGGGCGAGGACACAAGGTATTGTTTGAGAACCTCAAAGGAATTTTGACATTCTGTCGTCCACCGATACTTGACTCCTTTGCGTTTGAGTGCATTCAGGGGTTCAGCAATCTCAGAGAAGTTTGGGACAAAGCGATGATACCAGCCAGACATCCCCAAGAACCTTTGCACAGCTTTCAGGTTGGTGGGCACCGGGAACTCCTCCACAGCTTTGGTCTTTTCCGGGTCCACCTGGATCCCAGCTTCAGAGACAATATGACCCAGAAACTTGAGGGATGTCTTGAAGAAGTTGCTTTTCTTCATGTTGACTGTTAGCATTGCCTCTCTCAATTTGTTAAGGACAGCTTGGATGTCAAGAAAATGCTTCTCCCATGATGCAGAATAGATGATGATGTCATCAAGATATACAAAACAGATACTTCCTTTTAGCTCTCCCAGTGTGACCTCCATCAGCCGTTGAAACGTAGCTGGAGCATTCTTGAGACCAAATGGCATGACTTTAAATTGATAGAGTCCGAATGGACATGTGAAGGCCGTCTTGTCGATGCTGTCCCTGTCCATCCTGCACTGCCAATAACCATTGTTCAAGTCAATACTTGAGAAGACAACAGAGCCAGCGAGAGAATCCAGGATTTCTTGTATGGTGGGGAGGGGATATGCATCGGTGTAGGTTACTGCATTCAGCTTAATGTAATTAACGCAGAACCTTGGTTTCCTGTCTTTTCTTGGAATAAGAACCACTGGGGATGCCCAAGCAGACGATGATGGCTCAATTATATCAGCCTCAAGCATCTCATCAATGAGCTCCTTCATCACCTTGAGTTTTGGTGGAGATAGCCGGTAGGCTTTTTGTTTCAATGGTATGCCATGGGTGACGAAGATCTTGTGTGTAAGAACACCCGTCTGGCCCAATTGACTGGTACAAACGTCGGCATTGTCCTGCAACTGTTGAAATAATTGTTCTTTGCCCATGGCATCCAACTCTGCTCCCTGTATCGCCTTGCACAACAGCTCTGTGTCGACACTGGCAATTGAAGAAGGAATTGTCTCCCTGGGGTCACTAGCAGAGAAAAAGAAAAGCTGTCCCTTCTGAACCCATTTGGCATGATTCCCAGTGTCCTCTTCAAACAAATACTTGAGCTTGTCCTCGGAGCTGAACCAGTAACAGTTGTTACGCATGTCCATCTGTAGACCGATGACACACATGAAGTCCAGGCCTAGAACAGCTGGATAGGCTAGAGCTTCTGATGACAGGACAACAACCGGTATGGTGCATGTGTGTCCATCAAGGGTCAGCGCTATTTCCTGCCATCCCAACGGCCATCTTCCTCCTCCATCTGCCAAATACAGGGGTTTACCCAACCAGGGATGTAAATCCAATCCTTGCTTCCTTACGGCCAGCCACAACTCCTCGCTCAGCAGGGTATAGGATGAGCCAGTATCCACCATAGCTCTCCCACTCTCTGACCCGATTGACAAAGTCACAAATAACTGGCGTGGCAGAGGTCTGGTTGGTGTAAAAGGAAACTCTGCTTGACTTGGCTGAATGTGAGACATTACATGCATTGTAGAATTCCCACTTGGAGAAGGCCCAGGCGAGGACTGCTGCTGCTGTGATGAGGAAGCTGACTTTTTACCCTTGTAGCTGTTGCCTTTGTAGTTGGGACATGAATAGGGTGGGTGGGAGTCTTTACATCGCCAACAGTAGACTTGAGAAGGGTTTGAGGATGGTTTGTAGGAAGATTGGCTAGGAGGTTGGCTAGGGGTTGGTTGGGAGGCTGTCGGGCTGGGTGTCGGTGTAGTCTGGGGCCGATTAGTGGCACTGGTGTATTTTTTCTGTTGTTCCTGTTGTATTTGCTTTTCACGATCTTTTTCCAGCTGCTGACCCAGCCTTACCAGCCCATCCACTGTCATCACTCCACTGCTCCTCAACTGGCTTGCAAGCTGTGGTCGAATATTCTTCAGAATGAGCTGGATGACTTTTGCTTCTGTGATGGCTGGTCTCCAACGACGACAGAGTGATCGGTACATGTAAGCAAACTCACGGATGCTCTCTTTCTCTCCTTGTACCCGGGATCGAACTCGTTCCTCCAATTCATCGATGTAATCTTCAGACAGGAAAGCAGATAAGAATTTATGCTCAAACCCGGCCCAGGTAGTTGTTTCTAGCCGTACAACTACCTGGCCAGGGATTGTGGGTTCGAGTCCCATCTGGGGTGCCATTTTTTATGTAGCGGTCTGACTCAGTGCCGGGGTGCCAGTCAGGTTTAGGCCTGACAATATATATTGTCATATATTTTAGACTGAGTAAAATCAGTCAGAGTCAAACCTCCCACAAAGGATACACAAAATGAGAATAAATGCAATTATATTAAATCATATCATGAACCCACGAAAAGCCTAATATTCGTAAACAAGCAACCAAACAGTTAGAATGAAGGCAGTTGACAGCAATAATCACCACAACACACAAAGATCGTATATGCACAAGCTGTATTGACTGTTCAGTTCAAGGCAATGCAAGCAGAAGTTCAGTTCAAGGCAATGCAAGCAGAAGGTCAGTTCAACACCAGCAACAAAAATAGCTTAAATCCCCCAACAAAAATAGTTCCACTCCAGAATCTCCTTATGATCAAAAGTAAAGTAATTAGTTCAAAAAGCCCAAATTTAATCCACACGACAGTTGCCCCCCAGAAAACTCCTCTTCCCAATGTAAACGATCTCTGGCCAAGCCAGTTACCTCAGCCTGTCACGGGATCACTTCCTCCTCAGTAGCACGGAGTTGCGAAGCCGGTGCTTTTATGAATGGGTTTCCCTTGGCATGCGTTGATCCAGTGTTGGCGTAGGACGAGCGGTACAAACGCTACTATACACGGACTTTTCAACTCGAGGGTATTGTGAACCAGCGCGGTCACTGTGGGACGGTCTCTGCCTCTTCCCCTGCTTGGTGAGTTGTCGCCATCTTAGGTTAGGCTACGCCATAGTTATGTGTAAGGAGGGGATTGGACGAAAACAGGTGAGGGAGATGTCCACTTGTGATTGGGTGGATAGGAGATGCGTGTCAAGGGGTGTGTGTTTCCATTGAGAAATACGTAGTATCAGAGAGGGGGGGGGGGGTGAGAGAGAGGAATGAATGGAGTGATGTTTTGAAATGGCAGATCGCCACAGTGTGTGTGTGTGACACAGAAGATGAAAGTGATGTCTTTCTGGAGGGGATGGGCACGAGGTAGCGTTGACTTTTGACAAGTATAGTCCTGCCTCTGGGCTGCCATGGCTGCTACGGAGGCTCGACCATGAGCCCAGCTTGTGTATGCAGGAAGTAGCCATGCCCGACCGTGACTTTAGCCCGCGGACGTCGGAGCGAAACTTACGTTTGAATGAGATTCAAAAACAAGCCGGCATCATGCGACTTCCTGGACAACATCTGTAGCGTGTTAAGGCAGAAAACTAGCGGCGTATTTACACAGCTAGATCAATAGAATCCAGCGGGGAACTCTTTGGATGACCCCGTGCTAACAGATGGCGGAGCTCTCTCACAAGGTCAGCGCACGTTTGTCGATACAGCTCACTCTCGCTTCAGATCAATCGCCTAATTGGAACTGGCCGCGTGTGAGCCAGAAGTCATGACATCACAGGATGCTCGTTACATGTTTACCATCAGACATTTTGATGGCTATTATGATAAGGATATTGCAAAGGGAGTGCTGAACCCGTAGGTTTAATATCCAAACGAGCCCAAGTTAAATTGCGCACATTAACCTGAAGGTATTTGAATATTTGACTCCAAAACGCATGCTCATTACAAAAGATGATTCCTGGGCTGGCATCAAAGTAGTCAATTATGTGTTGCTAATTGCTACTGAAGTAATGAGTCGTCTTAAGACCCCTAGTTACAAAAAAGCTGCGTTTGTGAGGATACAACAATGGTGTGTGTGTGTGTGTGTGACATTGATGGATGAATCTCAGAATGCATTGTTTAAATATTTTTGTCTCTGCCACACAAAATGGATATGTAGTGTTTTGGCATGAAACATCAGCAGCAGTTGCAACACAGGCTAAATGACTAAAGCTTGTTCATCCCTTAATTAACTAATATCTCTTAATTAACTATACAGTTTAGACACTCCCAGTCAGAGGTTTTGGACTCACATCCCCCCCCCCGCCATCAAAACTTTGAAATAACACAAAGTAAATGATGCAGTGACCAAAAAAGTTGTTATTGCGTTTCCCTGGAGGTTCTCAGCAGGCTGCAGCTCAATGTGTTCACAACATCCAGTCTCAGGCCCTCTGTCACCCCCTCGTTTTTCCTCACTGCGTCCTATCTTTGAAAATATATCTTAATAAAATAAATACACAAATATCACACTGTTTTGACAAATTACTCCTTGCAAGGGAACAGTCAGTGGTGGACGCTAGCGCAAGAGAAAGACTGTGGGTGGGGTGGGGGGGGGGGGGATGTTGCTCATAGGTCATGTCATTTTTAAAAAAAAAAAAATGACACACGTCACAGAATTCATCTTGCATGGTGTAACGCACGCACTCTCATACTTGTGATACAGACAAAGGCGTGAGTGTGCAGCACATGGAATCATTTTCATGGTCTAAAACATGGTGACTTCTCCCCCCCCCCTTATCATGAGCGCAGATAATATCCTCTCGTTAGGCGGTGCCGGTCCAGGCCAGAGATAGCCAGACGAGGAATGCGAGTGGTGAACAGCTTCTTTATGACAGTGCACTGAGATAGTAGCCGAGTCTACTCCCACACACCCGGCCTGCACACATGCAAATACACACGCGCGCGCATACGCACGCACGCACGCGCGCGCGCACACACACACACACACACACACACACACACACACACACACACACACACACACACACACACACACACACAGAGCTCTCATTTCTCAAATAGTAAAAGCATGAGAACATCTAATAGTCTGGTAAACAGCACATTTTCAGCGTGCTGTAGATCAGCGCTGTACTGAGCGGATAAGTACGCAAAGAGCCAGCGTCAAACACAGAAATCATAACTAATCATATGAAATGCGGCGAGACCCAAACTGGTCACGGAATGTGTTTGGATAAAGAGCGCCGGATACGTTGACTGTATACAAATATGGATGTACAGTAACCACCGTGATGTCACCCATTGTTTTCTGCACTCCCGATTTGAAGCCTGGAGCTACGCACTGTGATCGTCGCCATCTTGGTTTTCTTGGAGCCAGAAGTGACCATATTTGGATGAGGAGAGCTGCAGTGCCACCTGCTATTGGTCTGCGAGTGACGAGCTGCGTGATCACTGGACAGATGACCTGTCAATCATGCCCCAAAGCAGTCTGCTTTATGGTCTATTTCACAATGAACATGATGCTGTATTGAAGAAGACTTGAAACTAGTGATTGAGATCATTATTTCTATTTATTTTCCTATTACAAATGTATAAATGATTTTACTCTGTGTGTAAAGCGACTTTCAGTACTTAGAAAAGCGCTATATAAATTGAATGTATTATTATTATTATTATTATTATAAACTCATTAGGAAAGTGTTACTGAGGTCATAAATCAAGTGAGAAGTCAGGTCATTTTCCCATTCACTTCTATACAATCAGACTTATTTTTGGAGCCATGAACGGGTGAGTTCACTCCCGTGTTTGTAACAGCAAAATTAGCAAAACATTTTTTTTTATTTTTTTTACCAGGCTGTAAACATGTTTATTTTTGGTGTAAAGTCAGGCATTTTAGCATGGGGGTGAATGGGGAACGACGCCTTTTTGGAGCCAACCTCAAGTGGCCAGTCGAGGAAATGCAGTTTTTGGTACTTCCATCTTAGCCTCGTTTTTTAGAGCCGAAGGTTGGGGCTTGGGTTGAATACCAGAGAATAATGGGCGTCCTTGGTTTGTGATTCCCACTACGTACAGACTAATGGCTAACAGGCGAGCTGCGGAGACGAGAGGCGCTGTCGATGGAGGAACGCCCCGGGAGCGCTCTTTTATTCATGCTATATCAGCTCCAGAACAACGCCGTAATGTCGCTATAAGTTACAATTCAAGATTTTATTGTAGATAAACACCTCGGACTGGCGCAGTTCATAAAAAACTATTAAGAATTTATGCTGTGGTATCGAGTGTTGAGTGGGCCACATGTCAGGATTTTTAGCACCTCGTTAAAAGTCAAGCCGCGCGTGAATTATGTATGCATGAAATATTGTTCCCCGAGCCCTGGCTGTGTTTCGGGGGGAGGGGTTCTGTTGGGTCAGAGCCCTGCTTGGTGCGGAAACAAATCTCAGAGCCACTTCAGCTGCTCCCTTTAAGAGCCGTTTACATACATAAAGAGGGCTATGGGGGTTATTAGGGATCGGGAGAAAGGCATCGCGCACATAAATAACGTAGAGGAGACATTAAAGAATTCGTATTGTCGTCAGCGGGGGTGAATTGCGACGGCTCGGAAATGGCTGTGGACGGCTGATAGGAAATGGAGGAAAAGCCCCTAGTAAACTTAAACAGCTAGAAGTCTGATTGGAAATCCCTTCGCACTCCGTAAATCACATGGCTGGGAACTCCTTGGATCTGGCACTCAGTAAATCACAGTCCCCCTGCTGGAAAGGTTCAAGTTGGGAGGTTAAGCAGACAGACTCCCATGATCCTCGGGGTCACTTGTTAGCTTTTGGACAAGACAAGCTCCCCCCCCAATAGGAGCCTTCAGTGGTGCTCTTCGGGCAGAAAAGGAGCAGAAGCGGACAGAATAAATTACTCCTGTCACTTGGTTTTCTCAGAGGCCTGAATGTGAGATAGCTTATTTTAGCCGTGCTTTGTGATGCTTCTAGGCAGAGGAATGCAACAGAGACAGACCCGAGGCCTTCACAGTTCGCTCACACCCAGAACGCATGACAAGCCAGCACTTCACCCGGGACAATGTCCTCTCCCGACTCTCTGAGAGCTTTGCATGGGAAGTGTCCTTCAAGTGCGACGTCCCTTATCTGCAGGATGTGATGTCCCTTATCTGCAGGACACACATGTATCTGTTGGACACTCCAGGATGTGGAGTGAGTGTGACGTGCCATTACAAGCTTTGTGAGTGTGACGTGCCATTACAAGCTTTTAATCCCACATTAGCATCCAGACACACTTTAACATGTAAATAGATGTTAGAGAGAGATATGATCTACGGCTGGCACTGTGACACTAAGGCTCAGTTAAATAGCGTTATTAGCTAACGTCACGATTGCTACTATGGATATCAATTTTAGGTATCGTTTCTCGGCCCAGAAACTGTCATCGACCCACACTTCTGTCTGTCGGTGGGCGTACCTTATAGGGGCGTACCTTGAAGTGTGGGTGGGCGTACCCTGGAAATGGTCACGTGACTTCCATTTTTCAATTTTCAATTTTGTAAAGTCTTCTTTTCACGTTGTGCAAACTGATATTGCCATACAGTATCTGCAGCAATAAAGGCAGACATGGAGTGATCATGTGCATGACTGGTGTCCATTTACTTTCAGTGCAGTCAATTTTCTTCAAAAATAAATAAATAAATAAATACATATTTTACCACCACCAAAAGGTCCCCAACAGCAATCATTTGTATGGAGGGGGGGGGGGGGGGGTCCCCATAAATATCACATGAATTGCAGTTTCAATTTACATTTAGAATTGAGCACAGCGAAAAGCAAATTGACCCTCGATCACAAGTAATTCACTTTCTTCCCCTCTTTCTTCCTGACGACCGCACTAATGGAGAAAGACACGTCTCCGGCCGCCTGCCTGTGTGGGACATGTGTGTTCGCTCACGTGCTGAAATAGCAGAAAAGCGCAGAGCAAAAGCTACTTTGCATATTGCAAAACCAAAACATTGCTTGTCAGTTCAGATGTGCGGTGGGGAGGCGGGGCGGGGGGGCTGTTGTCAGCGCTCACGCCTACAGAGAAGCCATCTCAACAAATGCTTTGTGTCAGCTGAGGGGGGGAACGTGAGGCTCTGTTGTGGTTTTGAAGTTCAGATCAATGTCTGGTGTGAAGTCCCAGCCCGGTGTGGCGTGGGAGGGGGGGGGTGGGGTGTTGGATGGCCGGACCTGGAATTTAAACGACGTTGACTTCTCCACGCTGTCCCTGCAGACCCCGACGGCTCCACGCCGCCCGGGGGTCCGGCCAGAACAACAGTGGCGACGCTCCGAGAGGGCGAGGGGGGATAAGGTGTCTGATTTGGGCCGGGCGGGTTTGTTGTTCAGAGCCCCGCAGCAGCACATGACTTCAGGGTCACGGGCTCAGGTCTCAGGAGGGCCACAGCTGCCTCACCGCTGGACAGATCACCACACACACACACACACACACACACACACACACACACACACACACACACACACACACACACCTCTGCAGCGGGAACTGACATGATTGCTGCATTGTTTGGACTACAGGCAATACTGCATATAATTCGGTCTAATAACTACTCTCACAGCAGATACAAGCAGCCACAAAATATCATATGTGTACACTGTAGGGATGGGCATCGAATTTCGAATTTTCGAATAATCGTTGTTATTATCAAGGTCGACTTTTATTATTGAAATTCGAAATTCGAAAAAAAAAAAAAAAAAAAAATTAGTGAAATGTTGCATTGTCTCCCCTGATTCTAAGTATAGTCAAATCGCAATTATGGAAAAATGAATGGCGGATGAAATCCCATGAAGAGGGAGAGGGGGTGACTTTGGCACCCCTTTGGCACTCAGACCTGAGCCTAGTAAATATTTAATGAACCACTCATGATTGTCAAAACTGTTTTTTATTTTCGAAAATGTCAATGTCATGTAACATGTTCTTTACTTCAGTGGTGCAATGCTTGTTTGAGCTAAAAATCCACAGCCGAAGCTTTTTATATTAATTAATAAAGCCGTAGACTTAGAATCAGGGGAGACAATGCAACATTTCACTCACCAAAAAAAAAAAAAAAAAAAAAAAATTACATTTTTATTTTTATTTTCGAATTTCGAATTAAATTCGAATTTGGCCAGCGAATTTCGAATAGTGTTTTTGCTAGAAATGCCCATCCCTAGTACACTGAATGTATGTATGTACGTGTATGTATGTATGTACGTCTGAATGTATGTATGTATGTATGTATGTACGTCTGAATGTATGTATGTACGTATGTATGTATGTACGTCTGAATGTATGTATGTACGTATGTATGTATGTACGTCTGAATGTATGTATGCATGTATGTATGTACGTATGGAGGCCTACGTATGTCTAATTAAAGGTGCTACAGTTTGGGCTTCTCTAAATTAAGACCACATTTCCTGCAAATATACTGATGTTTGCAAGTTGAAATGATGCAATTACAATAGGGGGGCTGGAATAAAGTTGGGTAATACTTAATACGTAATATTTTATATATATATACAGATGTTATACATATATATACATATAACATATGTTATAATCAGAGCATCTATCATAACTAAATATGCTGTGATCACAGGTGAGATTGAGAATAATGCTTTCCATCTGTGTTGACTGCAGAGGAATATTTGATGCGTTTGCTTGATGCTCACCCTGAACAACACACACACACACACACACACACACACACACACACACACACACACACACACACACACAGTCTCAGGGAGGTTTCTCTCTTGCTCACCCTGAAGCAGCAACACTCTCAGGGAGGTTTCTCTCCTCTACTGCATTTTCCAGCTCATCAGCTGTCTGCTCGCTGCAGCGCGTCCTTGGGCCAGTGTTGACTTGCAGTCTGTTGAATCCTGTGCGACATTCTTTAAGAATCCGGACGGAGCCGACCTTTGACCTTTAGCGATGACGCAGTACCCCTCGGCTATTGCCAAGAAAGACATTTGGGTTCTCACTCTCAGATGAGTCACTGTTTTGTCAAACGCAGCAATTTCCTGACTTGCATTACAGAACAGAACATTGATAAAATGCTGAAATGGGGATTTCTAATGGGCGGCAGCAGAGCAGAAAAAAAGAATGATTTGCTGTCTGTTTCATATATTGAGTCGAAAAGAGAGTACGGTATATTAAAAGATAATCTCATCAGAAAGTGCATGTACAATATAAGACAAAATAAAGTGCATGTACAATATAAGACAAAATAAAGGTGCACTCAGTAGGATTTGTACTGACAGCATCATATCAGCAGGGGGCTGATAAGGTTTTGATCAATAAATACTGATGACTCAACGTTTACATGGCCACAGGTGCTCACATTTATCCCTTTGAAAACTCACTTTCCGCCCTCACCTCCGTTTTGGAACGGGTGTCGGGGTCGCAGGTTCGAGCCCCCGTGTTATACCTCCTGCTTGGTCCATCCATACAGGCATATTTGGCTGTGTCTGCAGGTGGGAAGCCGGATTAAGTGGCCTGGTTGCTGCACTATTGCCTGCTCTGGTCAGTCGGGGCGCCTGTTCGGGGGGGGGTGGGTGATCCCCCTCACGTGCTACGTCCTCAAACTCCTCGCTATTGTTAGGATGATGTCATCATTCCTACTATGATGTCATAGATCACTGATGATGTCACAGACGGATGATGTCATGATTCATAAGTGTCTTAAATCATGCCTCTCGGATGGTCTCACTGATGATGTCATAACACAAGGTGATGTCATATTCGGGACCTATAAAGGTTTGCTCTGCAAGTCCTCTGCAGTTGTTCATAGACTAACCTCACGACAACCTTCTGCAACAGTTCCCATCTTCGAACCTTGCAGACTCAGCTTTCAAGTGCTACAGCGTTCCTAGTTATCGAGACTTCAGTTACCAAGTGTGTCTTGGACTTTAAGTATCCGCACCTAAATCCACATGTCTCACAGCAACCCTAACAGCTATAAGGTGAAAAGAAGTGGCTGCTACCGGCACATGTATCAGAGGAAGCATGTGCT